>NC_132879.1:5217456-5284956 GCF_030463535.1 Salminus brasiliensis
CACCGGCTGCGTGGAATTGCGGTAGTCATTGTTCTGAACCACGGATCCCACATGGGAAGCAGTGAAGGAGCTGTTTTGGAACATCACAGTTATCCCACATGTGTTTGATCTCGCTTCTGGGAACATTTCAGTGTGGATTTGATTGCATTCGTCAACGAGAGCAGTAGTTAGGTCTGGTTCTCCTTCACTGCTTCACCCAATGCCCAATGCTGGGGGGGTTTATAGCCGTCCAGTCCATGCTCTTCATTGGGCATGGTGAGGCTAATGGAAGGGTGCTCCAGTGGTCACTCCTAATCACATCACATGATGGAACGGGATAAAGGCGGTCCCTCAAACCCGAACCAGTCGTTTCCGCCGTACTTTTTCAGGAGACGCTTTCAGGGGCCGAAAGTTTGTTTCCCGGCTTCTTTCACAGGCTCCCCTCGCTCCTCAGCAGGAGCTCAAAGCTGCAGTCGCTGCGCCGGTGACAGGCTGCGAGGCAAGACGGTGGCACTTTATGCAAATGAGGCATGACGCAGAGATTCAGCAATCCAGCTGAAGCCATGCAGAGAATTCCTCTGAGCAATCATGTCTCATACCATCGCCCTCATACCTCCTTCATTCCACTGTCTGTATTAGCGCAGTGAGATCCACCTCAAGGCGATGGCTGATCTTCACTCTGACGTCCGAATCCCTGACACCAGCTGCCCTTTACATGGAGGGAACACTTGATGATGAATGGGCCAGTGGAAATGCTCGCTCTCCTCCCATTGACTTCCATTAGGAACTTTTCCTTCTCCTGTAAAGTTACCAGATGCGAGGAGATACACAGAAGGTAACAACAATGCAGGTCAAGGTCAAGGACAGAAGTATTGAGACACCTGCCCATACAGTGTTTCAAAGGGTATTAAAAAGAGTGTATCCTGCTCTTGTTGGAGTTACTGTCTCTCGGACAGAAGTATTGGGACACCTGCCCATTTAGTGTTTCAAACTGTATTAAAAAGAGTGTATCCTGCTCTTGTTGGAGTTACTGTCTCTAGGACAGAAGTATTGGGACACCTGCCCATACAGTGTTTCAAACGGTATTAAAAAGAGTGTATCCTGCTCTTGTTGGAGTTACTGTCTCTAGGACAGAAGTATTGGGACACCTGCCCATTCAGTGTTTCAAACTGTATTAAAAAGAGTGTATCCTGCTCTTGTTGGAGTTACTGTCTCTACTGCCCAGGGAAGAAGACTTTCTACTTCTACTCTAGGTTTTGATTGCATTCAGTGAAAAGAGCATTAATGAGGTCAGGATGTTGGATGATCACCACCTCAACTCATCCCAAGTATTGTATCGAGCACCATCCATCATTCCTGCTCCACAGCTCAATGCTGGGGGGTTTTATACCCCTGTAGCCCACGCCTGAAATTAGGCAGCATGGTGCCAATAGGTTCATGTTCATCTAGTCATATTCTATTGGCAGCTCGTCTCTTTAAGCGTATTTCTTACAGATATTAGGTTTAGAGATTAGGTAAGCTCTGCAGTGTTCCTTTAACTTCAGTGGTTTCCTGAAGGTCATCAGGCAGATGAGTGTGGTCCTTACAGAGGGTCCCGCTGGTCCCGCTTTGTCCTTTTGGTCACCGTCGGTGTCGTGGTTTCTCTCATAGCTGTGTTTGTATATGAGCTTTCATCTTCAGTCTCAGACCTCATTCAGAACTGAGTGTTCAGGAAGGCAAAGGCAACACATCGCCTCCACTGGCAGCCCTGGGTAACACACACACATACACACACACAGTGTGAGCAAAATCACACAGCTGAGCAAAATGACTAGGGACAATGTAAAGGGCACCTCTCAGAGACCACTGCCATATCCATCTCTCACACTCATACACACACACGTATGCACACACACACACACACACACACACACACACAGCTTTCTCTTTAATCATACTCTTCCGAAGTTCTTGTCAGCTTTTGAGTCTCTCTCTCTCTCTCTCATCCTCACTGTCACGCTCTCTCTGTATTTCTCACTCACACACACACACACACACACACACTCTCTCACACACTGTCTCTCTCTCATTCTTGCTCCCTGTCATCCCCATTTTCACCCTCTCGCTCCTCTTTCTCTCTTTCCATCTTTTTCACTGTCACACACACACACACACACACACACACACACACACACGCACACACTGTCCTTCTTTCCCTCTTATCCTCACTGTCTCTCTCTCTTATTCTTGCTCCCCAGTATCCACATTCTCTCTCTCTTTTTCTCTCTCGCTTTCGCATTGCTCAGTCAGAGACTCTCTCTCTCTCTCTCTTCACCCCCACTTCTCTCTCTCTCTCTCTCTCTCGTTCTCCATCTCTCTCCTTGTCTTACTCTCCCTCTCTCTCCCCCCCTCTCTCTTTCTATCTCTTTTTGTCTTCCTGTCACTCTCTCTCTCTCTCTCTCTCTCTCTCTCTCTCTCACTATCACACTCTCTTTCTCTCTCTCTCTTTCTCTTTCTCTCTCTCTCTCTCTCTCTCTCTCTCACTATCACACTCTTTTTTTCTCTATCTCTCTCTCTTTTTGTCTCTCACACTCTCTCTCTAAATGACTGTGTGCTCCCTCTGTCCGGCAAAGTGACCTTGCAGGCCTGCTGTTGTCATGGGAACGTTGGGTGTGGGGGGGCAGCAAGAGGAGCAGCTTTTTCTCACTTCTGTACATCAGCTTTTAAATAAGAGACATATGTGTGTGTGTGTGTGTGTGTGTGTGTATGAAACCGAGAGACAGAGAGAGAGAGAGCAAGAGAGAGAGAGAGAGAGAGCGGGCGAGAGAGAGACAGGGAGAGGGACGGGGGTTTCGTGCGTGAGTAGCTCTCTGATTGGTGAAAACATCTGCTCGCTCTTTGCCTCTCTTCCTCCGGTCTTCCCTGATATAAACAAGCCTGAATGTCAGCCAATCAGGCCTGGCGTTCTCACAAATGACTCGCTCCTCAGCCAATGGTGCAAGATGTTGCTTATGGCGTCCAAGGACCGCAGCCAATTAGCCCTGGCCTGTGCTCAAGTGAAATGATTCAAAGCAGAAGGAGGTGGCAGCTGAATTTAACAGCTTTTTGAACACATTTGTTACAGCGAGCCCTTTCGCTTCCCCGCCACCTAGCTTTTAATCATCCCACCAACCTGTTCAGCATCCAAATGAGCCCGATAGCAGCCACCAGTACCAGCCACCACAACAGACCTATCCTCCGCACTCCGACAGATGCTTCAGCGCCGTCTTCATACACGCTTATGCAAAGATCCGGGTGTCCTCGGCCAAATCACACATTCAGTTGTTGCTTTTTGTTTGTATTGAGAGAGAAATAAACACAGCCTGTAGCTAATCATGCATAGACCATATGGACAAAAGTATTGGGACACCTGCTCATTCATTGCTTCTTCTGAAATTGAGGGTATTCTCCTGCTTTTGTTGAAGTAACAATCTCTACTGTCCAGGGAGGAAGACTTTCTACTAGATTTTGGAGGAGCATTGCTGTGAGGATTTGATTGCATTTTGCACCTAGAGAGTTAGTGAGGTCAGGATGTTGAATGATGAACACCACCGCACCTCATCGTCCCCAACTCCCTAACTCATCACTGCTCCACAGCCTGGAATTAGGCAGCATGGTGCCAATAGGCTCATGTTTATCTGCTCCCAAGAGTCCTGCTCTATTGGCAGTACTTCTCTACAGGGACTAGACAAGCTGTGTGTGTGTGTGTGTGTGTGTGTGTGTGTGCATTTGCACATTTGTGTCAGCAATGGATGCAACGTAAAGTAAGTGAATGTAAAGTAACAATCCGTAGAAGGGGTGTCCACAAACATTTGGACATACAGTGTGAAGTAAATGTTAGCTACTCAGTTGAGAAGAGATGGTACAGTGCAGTGAGGGTCCGCACTCCGCAGGGAACTGCATACCATCAGCATGTAGAGCAGAGCGGCACGCAAGAGGCCTTCACTCACTTCTGCTCATGAATGAGGGGAATGTCCTGTAGACTGTAGGGATCTCTGCCACTGCTGGTAGACCCGTATGACCGTATGCTTCCCTACACCTGCAGATTCAGCTACTTCCTTCACACTCTGTGGTCTTTGACACGCCCAAATACAATCAAACCCTTTAGCCAATCATTACCTGTATCTGCTTTGCGACCCATTTTCCACACATCTAACCAGACACTCACTGCACTGTACCCCCTCTTCTCAATCTGTGAACCACATCACACGCCCTGCAGGTGTTTATAGCCCGGACATCCTCATGCAGCGCCATCTGCAGGAGCCTGAAGTTACTAAAATGTTTTACCCTAGGAGCTTATCATCACATACCATGTAAAATGTCATCATATTCAGTTGTATCATTATTGCCCATCTCTGCAATGGCCAGTGTCCAGACAGTGATGCGCTGGTCAGATGGAGCTTCCCCCACCTCCTCCCGCCGGCTCTGTCAAGAACGCATGGAGCCCAGATTGGCCGGAGCTTCTGCTTCATTCTGAAGAGTTTGCCAACACCCTCGTCTGATGTGGTGAAGCCAAGACACGGCGACGGTGATCTGAAGAGGCTGAGGGGGTCGCTGGGGAAGCGGCGATATCTGAGGAGCCTCTCCTCACTCTTGCGAAATGTGAATAAATCTTTCATTCTTGTAGAGCGCTTTCATCCTGCCGGAGGAGCTGAAGGCACCCTGGAAAGTGAATGGGTTTCCAAGCAGTTCAGAGGGAGGGCAGAGGACCACGTACAGCCAGCCAGCCAGCCAGCCAGCGAGCGCTGTGCTGGAGGCGCTACGGCAGCCGCGGCTTAGAACCAGACAAAAGTGCGTGGGTGAGAGAGACATTTGTGGGGGTGGACTTAAGACGGCATCCCACAATGAGGCTTACGGACACATAAACAAGAGATTCCCGCGATGCTAGCAGAGACGGCGAGGAACTTACACTGTTGTCAAAATTGACACACACCCCACCAAGGCTAAATGCAACAGCTACGTTGGGAAAGTAGTGGCTGAAAAGGCTAAAAGCTAATGCTAGGTTGACCAAAGAAGGGACAGGGGCCCACCAAACCCAAGCTCAACTGTTGGCATCTCCAGTGGGGAGGCCAGGGGGACCTGTGGGCTGAAGGTACTGTGTTGCAGAGGGACTATGTCATGGTGCACGGGCCAGGAAGACAGTATGCAGCAGCTATAAGAGCGGCTAAAAGGCTAGCGCTAAAGCTCGGCCAATCAGAAAAGGTAGAAAGAAGGGGGACAATCTCTTTAGCTGACTTCTTGTTATAGCGCTAGGCTAGGCTAAGCTATGAATTAGAGCAACTTGCTTGATGCCTGATTTGTAGCTATTAGGAGTTCAAAAGCAATTACACCATGTTTCACATTCATGTTCCAGGTTCTGCTCTTTCAGAGCAGCATCAACGTTCAGTCCTCTGACTCTGACACTATTGCAACCGTTGGCGTTAGCATCATTAGCTGACCTGGGATGAAGGATTTGCCACAGATGTAGATGTATTAACTGTCCTGATCTCACAGTTCACCATTCTCATCTTCTCAGTGGATGACCTGAAGCCACAGATCTCTTCTTCCACTGGCAGCAGCAGTATGATTGAGTTTGATTTCACCCGAAAGGGGGCGTGGCCGTCTCTTACGAAAGGGAAAGGCGTCTGGTGGCTCTCATCCATGCGGCTGTGTGCCGTCACCATCCCATGCTGTTTTGTTCATGAGGAAAATTTGTGTGTTTCATTCGACAGTAAAATAACAGGGTGGTAAATAGGCTTGTGAAACACCTTCTGAGTAGGGATGCACCGATACCAATACCAGATTTTCAAATATACGCCGATACAGAGTACCGATACTGATACCAACTCAATAGTTGACTATAAATCCTATAATATATATACAGTGAGTCCAAGAAGTATTTGATCCCTTGCTGATTTTCTTTGTTTGCCCACTAATAAAGACACTATCCTTCTGCACTTTTAATGGTAGATATATTCTAACATGGAGAGACAGAATATCAAGACAAAAATCCAGAATATAATTTTAAAGAATATATTTTAATTAATTTGTATTTCAATGAGGAAAATAAGTATTTGATCCCTCTTGCCAAACACACTCAATACTTAGTGGCAAAGCCTTTGTTTGCAAGCACAGCGGTGAGACGTTTGTTGTAGTTAACCACAAGTTTAGCACACACACCAGGGGGAATTTTGGCCCACTCTTCTTTGCAGATCCTCTCTAAATCATGAAGGTTGGTGGGCTGTCGCTTGGCAACTCTGACCTTCAGCTCCCTCCATAGATTTTCGATCGGATTGAGGTCTGGCGACTGGCTGGGCCACTCCATGACCTTAATGTGATTTTTCTTGAGCCAATCCTTTGTTGCCTTTGCTGTATGTTTAGGGTCGTTATCATGTTGGAAGACCCAACCACGGCCCATTTTCAGATCCCTGGCAGAGGGGAGGAGGTTGTCCCTCAGGATTGTGCGGTACATGGCTCCATCCATCTTCCCAGTGATGCGGTGAAGTAGCCCTGTACCCTTGGCAGAGAAACACCCCCAAAACATTATGCTTCCACCTCCATGCTTGACGGTGGGCACAGTGTTCTTGGGGTCATAGGCAGCATTTTTCTTCCTCCACACATGGCGGGTGGAGTTGAGGCCAAAAAGTTCAATTTTGGTCTCGTCTGACCACAAAACCTTCTCCCAATAACTTGGTTCATCTTTCAAATGATCATTGGCATACTTGAGGCGCGCCTCCACATGTGCTCTCTTCAGCAGGGGTACCTTTCGGGCACTGCAGGATGTGAATCCATTGTTGCGCAAAGTGTTGCCAATTGTTTCCTTGCAAACTGTGGTCCCAGCTGCCTTCAGGTCATTTGCTAACTCCTGCCGAGTGGTTGCAGGACGATTTCTGACTGTTCTCAGCATCATTGCCACCCCACGAGGCGAAATCTTCTTTGGAGCACCGGGCCGAGGTCTGTTGATTGTCATGTTATACTCTTTAAACTTTCTGATAATTGCACCAATAGTTGTTACTTTCACATCCAACACCTTACTAATCTTTTTGTAGCCCATTCCAGCTTTGTGAAGGTCAACAATTCTGACTCTGAGGTCCTGTGACAGCTCTTTGGTTTTACCCATGTTGGAGACTTGAAATCTGTGTGATCTGTCTGATTCTGTGGACAGGTGTTTTTCACACAAGTGATTAGTGAGAACAGGTGGCTTCAGGTCAGGTAACAAGTTGATTGGGAGTGTCTAACTGGTCTGTAAAAGCCAGAACTGCTAATGAATACTAAGGGATCAAATACTTATTTCACTCCATGAAATACAAATCAATTAATATATATTCCTTAGATTTATTTTCTGGATTTTCTTTTTAATATTCTGTCTCTCCATGTAAGAATACATCTACCATTAAAAGTATAGAATGATCATGTCTTTATTAGTGGGCCAACGAAGAAAATCAGCAAGGGATCAAATACTTCTTGGACTCACTGTATATATATAGTGTTCCACTGTTTTATGGGTGTAATTTTTTATATCTTATCCCAAATAAGGTATAATACGTTTAAAAGAGCAGTTTATTGGTTGAGTAAGTCAAAAAATAAAAATAGCCACAATGCAGAAACACACAAAAGTAGGAAAAGGAAGCATAATCTTGCTAGGCTTCACCAAACAGCTTTTAACTTTTAACACATTTCAGAGCAGTGAGAAAAGAAACGCCAGTTCAGAAACAAACGTTCACGTTCAGGTTCACGTCTCTGTTAAAAAAAAAAAAAAACTACTAAACTTCAGTGAGTTTCCTTTAAACAAGCTGCTGAATCTCAACTTTTGGTTTCAGAACCAAAAAAACAAAAACACCACATAAAAAGAAAAAGTGCTAAAAGTTCCATTCAAATCTGTTTAATGTTAATAACTAATTATGACTGGCTTTTACTGGTAGTTCAAATGGTTTCAGAACAAAGGCTGCAAACTAAAATGTGGTATGTAATATAAATAACGTGGGGTCGTCAGTAAGCTTTGTGGTGTCGGTTCTCTATAATGCCGATACCGATACTGTGTGTTAGTGCCAGTATCGGAGCCCATACTGATGCACTATCGCTATAGGTGCAGCACTACTTCTGAGCATCTTCTGCCCAGACTAAACTCCCATACTTACTGTTTCTACACCAAACAGCAGCCCAGATACTCAGTAAGTGCATTTCTGACACATTTGAAGTGCCATTCAGTGAAAGGTTATTTAAAGGACCCAAATATGGTTCTTTTGTTGCATCAGGAAATAAAATAAGAGATATAATAACAGATTTCTTAGTCATTTCAGATTCATCTACAGCTCTGTTTATTATTCTGGACATCATTTAGCTTCTTAGCAAGTGTCTCAAACCTGCCATTTCAGACATATTTTATATTTATCTGCAGCTAATTTGGTTCCAGACTTTCGATGAGCGGTGGTGTATAAATACCCTGTGTGCTTCGCTCGGGCTGTTTTCTCTGAGGGACATCCTCTCCAAAGAAAAATGCCCTCCTAAACTAACTGTGTATGTCTCTGTCTCTCTCGCTCTCTCTCTCTCTCTCTCTCTCTCTCTCTCCAGCCCCCCGGGGTCCTGGCAGTTTCTGGTCAATTTACTATGGCACCTTATTACTCAATAATAACAACGCCATACAGCCGATAGCTGAAGCCTGAAAGAAGATGGAAAATAGGAAAACCGGAAGCCCTGCTGTTTGTCCTCTCTGGGCTTTAAATTGGGTCCCTGGGTTGGGTGGAGGTTTAGGCATAGACGGAGGATAATGACGAGCAGATCATTACCAGAGCGATGCAGGCTCTGATTAGAGGCCTGCGTTATAGCGCTGCGCTAACACCCAGCCGCACGGCCGAGGCAGGGAGAGGGCCAGGTTTGCGGCCTTTCGCACCATGCACTTTCTCCGGCATTCCCCTTCCATACCTCCTTTCTCCTCGCTCTAATGACCTACTGTGAGATTACTCAGAGCCGATGGATGCAGGGAGCAGGAGCAGAGCTGGTCGATAAGTCCTTCGCTGGCGTCTCCCGGGGCTGACGTGCGGCCGCGGAGTGAGCGAGAGCTTTTTCTCGGAGCGAATGCTCACCCGGGCTCTTACTCCACTCTATTAAGTTCACTTAGTTTAACTGATTTGATCTGGAATCTGTTATGAAGTCAGCTGTGGGTGTTAATGCACACTGCGTAGCTTTTTTAAGTGAAAAATGTGAAACCTCACAGGGAAGGGTCTGATTTAATGATAGGAATTTGAGTGTTAAAAATTAGTGGTATGTTTTCTTCACCTGCGCATGAAGAGCGTTCCGTAATGATAGAGATGGGTAATGGCAGCGCTCCGCACAACCTTTTGAAGGGCTCGTACAGTGGAAAACTAAATTCCCCTTGTTTTTTTTGTAAAAATAAAAGTTTTATGTAATATGTGACATTTTAAAGAAGTGTATAAGTAGTATTATTTTCTAGGTGTGGAAACTAAGCTGCAAAAGGGACCATTTTAAATAAATAGCTTAGTATTTGAAATATTTCAGAGTCATTTTTATCTCCGGCAGTTTTAAGTTATATTGGTAGTCATGGGTATCAACATCACGCCCATATCAGCAGGAAATGCTGGATTGTAATCCAGTCCGATCCTGGAAATAATCAAACCTGAAACAGTGTCCAGTCTGTCCAAGACGGCACCTCATTCGAAAACCAACAAGTTCCAAATATACATCAAGGTTTTTTGAGTATACTTGACTTTTTACACCTTTTTCTATATTACAGAGTCTATTACATACACAATATGGACAAAAGTAATGGGACACCTGCTTATTCATAGTTTCTTCCGAAATCAAGGCTGGTAAAAAGAGTTTATCCTGCTTTTGTTGGAGTAACTGTGTCTACTGTTAAGGAACGAAGCCTTTCTATTCGATTCTGGAGCAGCATAGCAGTGAGGATTTGATTGTATTCGGTGACAAGAGCGTTTGCTAGGTCAGGGTGTACGATAATGATGACCACCACACCTCATCATCCCCAACTTCCCAGCTTATCCATCCCAAAAGAATTGGTTGGAGCTCCACCATCCATCATTCCAGAGAACACAGTTCTTCAACTGCTCCACAGCTCAATGCTGGGGGGCTTAATACCCCTCTAGCCCATGCTTGGCATTAGGCATGGTGACAATAGGTTGATGTATATCTGCTACAAAGAGTCTATTGGCAGTTCTGTAGGCAGTACTTCTCTACAGGGACTGGACAAGCTGTGTGTGTGTGTGTGTGTGTGTGTGTGCATTTGCACGTCTGTGTCAGCAATAAGTGCATTATGCACTTATTATATAAAAAAAAAGGAGGACACATCCAGAGACCTCGGTTAAGACTTTAGAAGCATGCCCATGTTGTGCCCCTGCCAGCAGGTGGCTATGTGCAGGATTCAGAGATGTTGGTGCTCCTAAGCTGGGACTCACTGGCAGTGTTCACTGAAGATGCGTTAGGCCAGAACGCGCCGGCTGCTTTGGCCAGAAAGTGATGATAAGTCTGTGGAAGGGTACAGCATGTTCTCTGCAGACAGAGGTGTGAGTGTTTGTGTGCTGTCTCACAATGCCATCCAACACACACACACACATACACACATACACACACACACACACACACATGCACAAGACTTAGATACAGGCTAGAGCAGCATAAGGCTTTTAACACATGACAGGTACCATGAAGCTCTCACCTCAGCTGTGGTCCTCCCAACCCCTTTTTCCAGAGTGTTTAAGTGCCTGTGTTCAGTCACTGAGCTATAATCGGGCCTGAACCTCAATCCAACCTGACAAAATTCTGTCTGACCCGACAAAACCTCACCCACAGCACCATTTACTGTTTTTTTTAGGTTGATACAGTGTAGTGGGCTGCTGCTTTGCCTTCCATGCTGGCTTCAATTCTCTGTTCAGGCATGGCCATCACACTGTACCGTAGGAGTATGCATCTGAAAACAGTAATTGTGAGTTTAGCGACAGGCTGAGTTCGATTAAAAGCCAGTTTGATCCTTGCTCTGGCTTTTAAGCCTGAAAACAGTTGAAAAAACACTCCTAAGAGCATCACCTCGACTCTGTGCTCTCAGATATGAGGCTTCATCCTCTAAACCTGTGTGATTTGAGCCTCAGTTAGCTGGAACACGGCCTGTGCCGTGGTGTTTAGTCTGCTAGCTAGCTAGCCTATCCAAGCCTACATAGCCAGTTAGAGTAGAAACAGCAGTATTGTTCTAACAGGTCAGATGGGAATAAAAAGTGAACAAATTAAGGGGGAGGATCAGTTTCAGCTGCAGCTTATTTACTGATGTGTTTGAGGCTCAGCTCAGTATGGATTGTTAACCAGACTGAGATGCAGAAGTGGAAGATGTGAGTTTGACTAAACTAAGTTGTGTTAGCTCAGAAAACGCTCGGTAATCAGTGTGATGCTCGCTCTGCTCCAGAGAGAATATTAAAGTGGATGACGGGCGGTTTCAGGTAAGGTTCTTGGCTAGGTTCATGTTCGCCTGTGGTGCTTAGTGATTTCTGATAGTAGGCAGGAGTGGAGTGGAGCCTTCTTTCTTTAATTTGTAATTTTGCCAGTAAACCCTTGAGAAACGCATCGGGCCAAGACTCAAGGCTGTCTTTGTACTGTTTTATTTTGATTCATTCATTAGAAGATTAGAAATTAAGGATAGAAGGACAGTGCTTTTCAGTCGTATGGTTTGACACTTGAGCGCAAACATTTCATTTCTGAATTCTCTCCTTTGATTCGCTCGGCTTTCCATAGTGAAATGGTGCAGTAAAGGTACATTTTTCTATTTTTCCCCCTTTTTTCAGTCTCGTAGCCTCCTCCATTCACCTTTAATATCCACCAAGATATCATTTTTAGCTCTGCAAGCTGGGAAAATAAAGCCCCAGACCTCTGACCCAACACAAACCAGGATGCTTCAAAGGGGTCCCGCTTTGGAGGTGTAACCTCTTCTCCAACAGTGACATAATTGGATTTATTTCTTTCAGGCCATCATATTTCCACCACCCACCCATCCGTGGAACGTGTGGCCTTTTTTTGGAGGGAATGTCCCCAGCAGCCCTAAACCAAATCATCCTTTTCACTTATCTAACCCTGTCTGAAAGCACAGCTGGTTTCACCCTCCACACTAGGAGCAGTACAGCCTGTAAGACTACGGGTGGAGTTTTTTCAAATCTTTCCATCACTTTTTTGCTCCATCATAGCTTCTATATTAGGAAGATGTTGTTGCTCCATTTAAATGCTGTCCATAAACCTCTACTAAGTAGTCAATTCAGATGTCTACATGCATCCATTGCTGACACACACAATTGTTCAATTGATAGAAAATTGGATAGCAGATGCTCTAGAGCAGCCACACATGACCTAAGGTCAGCATGCTCAATGCCAAGCATCGGCTAGAGGGGTTCACAGCTCCGATCCCAGCGTTGAGCTTTGGAGCAGTGGAACTGTGTTCTCTGGAGGGACAGAGCTCCATCCAGTACCTTTTGGATTATTGGGAGTGACAGAACTAATCATTCAGCATCAGTACCTGACCTCACTGATGCTCTTGTGGCCGAATGCAGCCCGATTCTCGCAGCAATGTTCCATCGCTATCTAAAGAGCTTTGGACCAGAGCATGCCTGTGTCTTATTGGATAGGTAGGTTGATTTATATGTCACTATCATCTTATTTATAGGACTTTGACAATTTATGGTAGACCAACCAGTGGTCCTCAAGTGGTGGAACATCTCCTTTGGTAGGTTGTTTGGTTTTCCATCCATTGGGAATATAGATAGAGAAAGAAATAAAAACTGGGGTTCGAATCCCAGTCTGGGTGACTATGCTGCACTACACCAATAAGAGTCCTTGGGCAAGACTCCTAACACTACATTGACCCACCTCTGTAATACTAGTAACCTTGTATGTCGCTCTGGATAAGAGCATCAGCTAAATGCCAGAAATGTAAATGTAATGTAACGCTCTCCCCTACCCTAGTTAACCCCTGGAACCAAATCCTGTTCACTCCTGACTATCTACAATTTTCATTAAGACACTCTCCCATTTACATTTATGGCATTTAGCTGACGCTCTTATCCAGAGTGACTTACAATGTTACTTGTATTACTATACAAGGGCCAACCTAGTGTTAGGAGTCTTGCCCAAGGACTCTTATTGGTGTAACACTGCAAAGTCACCCAGGAATCGAACCCCAGTCTCCCATGTGGTGTGGTATCGCAATGGTAGGAAGTGGTGTTAGCTGTTGCACCACACCAATCCCCAAGTCATCTACTCCCTTGGAAAGAGCAAGGCTTGTGCTTTTTCAGGCTCCGGCTGCTGATGGGAAACAGCATGACCTGGGATTCGAACCAGTGATCCTCAGGTCATAGTACTTAATAATTAGGGTTTCATAAAATAGGACGTGTTCTTTGACAATTTATGAAAGACCAACCAGCTCACCAGGCCCTCCTTTGGTGGATGGTCTCCCTGGGTAGGCTGCATGGTGTTTGAGAAAGCGTAAAGAGATAAAGGCTCTGGCCTTCACTGGACCGTAACAAGCTGGCGAGACACCCAGGATTCTGCCTTTCATTTTCCGGCTCTGTCCATCTCCACCTGATAAACGGCACTCATGCAGGACTTGTCGTCCTCAGCCCAATCCGAGAAAGTGGGGAGGAAACGTGTCCTTGAAGTAAACATGGCAGGCGAGCCGAGCCACATAAGCCCGTTCGTTCCAGTCCCCAGGGTAGAGGGAGCCGAATAAAAAGAGTGTGTGAAAAGAACGAGCGATAGAAGGAACTGAAGAAAGAAAGTGGAGAAGGCATCATGACATACACACACACACGGCTGGCTGCCTCAGGTCCTGTTTCTCACACACAAAGCACAGCGATGGAGATGGGGCACAGTAAAGGCGGTACGCTGTTAGAGAGAGCGAGAGAGCTTTATTTATAACTTAAATGTTTGAGGGAAATTTTGTGAGGCTGCGTTCTGGGACTGAATGATGTTGGAGGAGAAGTTGAATTGCAGTGTTTTGGGTTTTTCATGTGGCTCACATGGATGGAACGTGGGCTAGGTGGGTTCCAGGTGGGCATGGGCTCTTGAGTGGGCTTGAACATGCGGTTTTACTCATTTGGGACCCATCGTCGGGACCCATCGTCGGGACCCATCATCGGGACCCATCGTTCCATCAAATCCAGACCCCATATGCAGTGTACAGCCAAGATGAGGCCCATGTTTAACCCCACCTGCTCCCATCACTGACCCTGGTGGGCATCAATATGTGGGGCCAATGTGGAACCCAAGAACATAACATTCAGGGTTCCAAGTTGGGCTACCCAAACAGGCATGGACATGGACATATTAGCTCTAGAGAAGTATTGCCGATAGAATAGGTCAATAGGTAGACACTTCAACCTATTGACACCATGCCCAATGCCAGGCGTGGGTTACAGGGTTATAAGGCCTCCCCAGCATTGAGCTGTAGACCAGTGGCACTGTCCATCTCTAAAATAATGGATGGTGCTCCATCCAATATTTGAGGTGGGATAAGTTGGGGAGTTGGAGATCATCCAACACCCCGTCCTTTTTAATGCTAAACTCTTGTCACAATCAAATCCTCACAGCAATGCTCCTCCAAAATCTAGTAGAAAGCCTTCTTCTCTGGACAGTAGAGACAGTTACTCCAACAAAGGCAGGATACACTCTTTTTAATACCCTTTATTTTGGAAGAAACATTGAACGAGCATGTGTCCCAATACTTTTGTCCATGTAGTGTATTTGTGCATGACTTTGCATATCACAGGCGTCTGCAATATCTGTGCTGCAAAGGAGCAATAATGTGATACAGATTATGCGATACACCTTGATGTGTATCATTCTATCCATACTGATTTCCTGCCCCATTTATCTCGTATTCTCTCTACGTCGTCCCCTCAGCTCTCTCTCTCTCTCTCTCTCTCCTGTGCCTCTTTTACTGTTTCTCTCCTTCCATCTTTTCTTTCAGAAGCTTTTTCTGCCCCCACACTATCCTCTCTCTCTGTGTGTGTGTGTGTGTGTGTGTGTGTGTGACACAGGCAGAGCTGATTGGATTGTGTTTTATGTGCTTCCAGACCAGCATGCTGTCTTTGTGAGAATGCGAGTCACTTGCCAGCTTCTTCCAATCAGCACATACACACACACACACACACACACACACACTTGTGCATATTGAAACCCGTTCCATAACATTGCCGCCATCTGAATCAAAGCTATTACACGTCACATAAAACTGGGAAACATCTGTTGATGATGTGTTACACATTATACAGGGGCTTACATCCTAGTCCAGGCCATCCTAAAGTTTGTGGACGCCTCTTCCAATGAATGCATTCCGCTACTTTAAGTTGCACCCATTGCTGATACACAGCCTGTATAGTCTCCTGTAAGCTCCTGAATTAGCGGGGCAGTGGTGGCTCTGCGGTTAGAGCACCAGGCTATTGATGACAGGGTTGTGGGTAGACGGCTCGGTAAGCTGCCGCTGTTGGCAAGGCCCTTGATAAAGACCTACTGCTACTCGGGTGCTACAGTGATGCCTGCCCACCGCACCAGGCACATGTGCCCACTGCCACTGTGTGTGTTTGCTTAGTAGTGTGTAAGTGTGTGTGTGTTCACTGCATAGATGGGTTAAAGACGGCGGCATTGTTAGTTGCAGCCGATTAGGGAGGAGCTCCCAGACTGCATAAAAGGCCTGCTCTCCCACAGACATTGTGGTCTGTGTGTATGTGTGTGTGTGCGACTGTGGGACATGTGAGGTTTTGCTGTCATGTGACTCAGTCGATCCCCAGGATGAGATCACAGCCCCTTATGAAAGAAAACTAATCCCTAAACAATTGGGTAAGCAGGTTTGGGAGTGGAAGGTTGGGAGTGGCTGGAAATTGGGATGGGGGGTGGCACATTTGAGCAAGGCACCCCCTACTGTTCTCACTCCAATGACTAGTGTAGTGTGTGTGTGTGTGTGTGTGTGTGTGTGTGTGTTTAGCACCACGGATGGCTTAAATGCTTGGTTGAAATCCATTGTACTGCTGTTTCTAATTCGAATATAAATACCTTGATTTCTCGGCACAACCACAGAAATAATCACCCGGAACTGGGCTTGGTCGGGATACTCGCCACCTGATTGGTTAGCGGCCTTATTTGCATACTGCGCAGCTCAGTATCCAAATAACAATTAACAAATGACATATTCTCCCGCCTTATACAGCACCCGGCCTCAAATCTGGTCTTTGGCCCTTTGTTTGTGCCCCGCCCCCCCTTCTTTTCTCTCCCCCATGCTCCTAATCAGGCTGTCAGATTATACAACAACAGTTTCCTGTCGTTGGCCGTCCTCCTTGCAGTCATGCCTTCCTACCCCCCCACCCCCTCGTGTGCGGAGGAGTAAAAATAGGCCTGCAATGCTGTGCTTATTGAGATGTGAATGAACCCGGCAAAATGCAAGGCAGTAAATAGGGTCCCTGCTAGGATAATGATACAGAGCCTTCCCGAGCCGAGGCTAGCACTAGCTACAAAAAGCCACGTTAAATATTCAAATAGCACTTCATTACAGGCCACATCAAAGCATGCCATTCTGCTCCGTCGTCCACGGCCTCTTCCTTGGCTCGGGTGCTATTTCCAGGCCTCGTAATGGCTTCGAGTAATATGCTTCATTGTGTAACAGTGTGAAGGTTTCACTGTGCTGAGAAACGATCTGCTTCTAATGCCACTGTTGTAGCCGTAGTTCTTGCGGGACACAGTCGTGTACATTGCGCCCGCCAACTCAAGTGGTCCGTTTCTGGCCCTTTTCCGCTGATTTATTGTGATTTAGCTTGAGCCACCGGGGAGCCCTTTTCCTCTGAATGTCACACATACATCTTCAAACACTGGCCATTTTCATCTCCTCGCTTGCTTGCTCTCTCTCTCTCTCTCACACACACACACACACTCTCCTCTGCATGCTTTATTTTGCTCCTGACAAGGAGAGTCCAGGAGGAGATTGGTTTTGTGTGGTACATATTCCAGAACTTTTCACGTCTTCCTGCAATGATGACATGGCATTATTTGGGCAATTTTGTGCCTGATTCAGGGATATAGTTGCATTTGCAATTAATCAAGGTCTGTTAGCATTAGCTATAATCTTTCAGCTGTTTGCAATAAACCAATCGAACAAGACCAATTTAAATACTTCAGTCTAGCAAATAAAACTTTCTTCAAATAGACTCTACTGCAGTCTCATAATTATTCAACACCTTCATCACAAGCGTCTTTGACCTGGTGCAAATTCCTAAGGAATCTCAGCCCACTCTCCTAATGGACATTGTCCCCCAATTCACTCATATTCTTGGGTTTGCTGCTGCAAACACCTTCTTCAAATCCCACCAAAGATTTTCTATGGGTTTCAATTCAGGCAACCAGCACTTCTTCCAGCACTGCTTCTGAAACCAAGATTTTGATGTATGCTTGGGATCATTGTCCTGTTGCAAGGCTCAATGACACCCAAGCTTCAGCTTCCTCACAGAAGTCATGAGGTTTTCTTCTAGGATTTCCTGACACTTGATTGAACCGATCTCGCCCTTCCACACGCAGCAGGTTTCCAGAGCCAGAGGAAGCAAAGCAGCCCCAGGGTATCACCGAGCCACCACTATGCTTCACAGTAGGCATGGTGTTCTTTTCAGGGTACAATTCATTTTTCCTCCTCCTCCAGACATACTGTTGATCCATAGGTGTGAAAAGGTCCGGTTTTGTTTCATCACTCCACTGAACAGAATCACAAACTCTGGTTTTGAGCAGAATGTAGCCAATATGTCGTGTTCTTGTGGGTCAGTAGAGGTGCTGAGGCATGGAGACCTCCAGCATGAATAATAATAAAAATGCCACTCAAACATATCCCAACTGGAGCTCCAGCACTCTAGAGAAGTCAGGTAAACTGCTCCACAGCCCAGTGCTCCCAATGCTGGAGGGCATTGGGCATGTTGACTTTAGACTCATGCATGGCTGCTCTAGAGCGTCCTGTTCTATTGGAGTTGGGTAAAGTAGCTGAATTCACTCATTAAAAGAAAAGTGTCTGAAAACTTTTATATGCATTGTGTACATCTTCAAACACTGCCAATTTTCTTGTCTCCTCGCTCACTCACTCACTCTCTCTCTCTCTCTCATTCTCACTCTGCTTGCTTGATTTTGCTCCTGACCAGAGAGTCCAACAATAGATTGCTTTTGAAACGTGATGTACATATTCCAGACTTTTCCAGAGCATATGAATAATAGCCGAGAGCGGCGCAGGACGACAAAAAATGATAAAAATATATATCTTCACGGCCCTTCGTCCGCAGTCGTGTGGTGGTGGTGACACTGGGCGGTTTGACAAAGGCATTTCCAATGAGAAATAATCTATCTCCTTTGTAGCAT
Organism: Salminus brasiliensis; assembly: GCF_030463535.1. Classification (NCBI taxonomy): domain Eukaryota; kingdom Metazoa; phylum Chordata; class Actinopteri; order Characiformes; family Bryconidae; genus Salminus; species Salminus brasiliensis. The sequence continues at coordinate 5,235,820 of NC_132879.1, forward strand.
TGTGGCGGATTCACACCTGCTCTGGCACTGTCGGCTGCAACCGGCTGCCAGATTCGGGCGAGGCGTGCCAAAAAGCAGATGCTTAAATGTTTAATGCCGTCCAATTTGAACTGGGTCCAGACACGCAGCCTTCAGCTTCTTCATCCATTCAGTTGTTTGAATTTCTTTTAATCACTTTGCTGCTCTAAGGTGCACGCTTATAAACCAGTAGGGAATTCAAGGACTTCATAGTACATGTGGGCTCACATTCCTGCTGCATTACCGTACATTTTATTAACATTACCTTGTGTGTGTATAACACATAATATATAATTAAGTGTGTGGTTGGACATTTCCCTGAATTCCCTAAATTTGTTTCCTGGGGTTCAGTGAGTGTACATAATACACCTTTAATAGATATTTAATGTTCATTAGTAAGTTGCACCTTGACCAGGTGCTTTAGTTTGCCATCAACTATCATCTGTCAGAATTCTGCTTGTCTTCTCTTGACTCTTCTGGGCAGAACTGGTAGAGATTTTCTGGCACTTGCTTTTAAGTTCAACTCAAGCTTAATGTTCGCCTGCCTGATCCATTCCACTGCAGCCTCTGAGGTGTGTTTGGGGTAGGGTTGCAGCGAAATACTGTTTTTATATGTATGAAAATCTTCATACCATTTTTGCATTTAAAATGCAAAGGAATCCCACCAATGTCTTGTTTAAAAAAAAGAAATCTTCTATAGAAATATAGAAGATAGAGAAAATAATCAGGAGATGAAGTCGGAGAGAGCACAATTAGCCTTGCTCTATCAGGGGTGGGTTGATGACACTTCATCCCCACATCATTCCTAGTGTGATGTTGGTCAGCACAGGTGTTTAGCTGTTAGCTTTGCTTCGAGTGCGCTGGCTACCTAGCGATTGCAGTTGTATGTGGGGTGGCAGGTTGAAAAGAGGCGGTGGCTGGCTTTATATGTGTCAGAGGACACATGTGCCACTCTTCACCATACTTGTGTGGGGGAAATTGTTAGTAATAGGGGACGTTCACATGAAGTTTGATAAAATTGGGTAATAAATGGGATCAAATTATTTATTTTTCTTCAAACATCTTCTATTTTTCTTCTACATCTGCTACCATTGTTGGTCATTAATTTGTTTAACTAAACAAATGTTTTATACTACTACTACTACTATTAATAGTAATAAGAAGAAGAAGAAGGAGAAGAAGAGAAGAAGAAGAATGAGAACAACAACAACAAGAGGAAGAATTGTGAAATACCATATACTGTAATTCTATAAAGTCGTGATACTTTCTTTATCGTACTGTGAAAATCTCATACCACTGGCCTGTGCCAGCCAACATTGCTTAAGAGCGATGAAGGGAGACAGTGTCTCTGTCAGACTCCGGCTGCTGATGGCAAAGCGGCATTGATCCCAGTGTTCTGACTGCATTAACATATTAACACCAGATACTCTCTGACTCACAACTACTGTCTCACAGTTTTCTCTATTTTGTCTTTTTTGCTGATCTGAAAAATGAAGGGATAAACTGATTTAGTTTTGTTTATTTTATCTTTTGTTTTTTAAATTTTGACCGGACGAAGATATCAGAGCTTTATAGATTTTTTTATATGAGCAGGAAAGTTTAAAAAGGTTAATCGGTCAGTCTTCGTTGTTAGTTAGCAAATGCACAAAACAAGCCTAAGCTAGGTTTAAAAGCCTAATAATTGAACAATTCATAATCAATCATTTTATAATAAGTAATAAAATAATAAAAAATCCTAAATATAATTTTTCAAAAATTGACAGATTACTCTACTATCAAAATAGTCGTTTGGTGCAGCCCTAGCTGAGGGTGACAGACCATGGCAAAGTGGCTCCAAGTCCCAGTAACTTCTGCTTACGTGCAATCTCAGAATCTGCAGTTAAGAAATAGCTCAGAGAGACGTTTCTCACTTATGTTTCTAAATTCCGGACATGAAGGGGCTAATTAAAAGGTTAGAAATGTAATAAATTACTTGTAAATCAGTCGACTTTAATCTATCAACTGAATTTGCCCTTTTTTCTTTACCTTCCTCCATTTGATTTAGTGTCAAGAAAAGACATTAGCCATGGCAAGCCACACATCACACCACACTGAACAGTCTACAGTCTCTACCAGTACAGGGCAATCCACACCAAGTAGAATCCAGAACCATGAGTGGTCATCATATTACTCTGACAATCGACGCCCCAACCACCAGAGTGCTCATTTCATTGTGCATATCAGCTCCCGCAATCTCCTCGCTGAGGTCTGATCAGCTGTCCTGTGAAACAGTCGTCCCGTGACTGATGACTGGGGCGGCTGTTAGAGGTGTCTGTGCCGAAACAGCTCCAGCAGGGTGAAGTGTGACCGCAGAACACAGGAGCCATCAGTGAGTTAATTAGAGTGAGGAGAGACTGAAGGACGCCGTGTGCATACAGCACACTCCTCCCTGACCTTCACTCAGCCGGCCTGCTGATTAAGAAAAATCCCACAAATCCTCCCACTATCCGCTCTGGGACGGGGGGCGTCTCAACCCGCATTGGGATTCAGCGCGAAAGAGTAGCAGGATCTCTCTGGGCAGAGGGTGGTCCAACCTAACTGGTGCAGGCGCTCATAGACCTTTGTGTTCTTTCGGGCTCCGGCAACAAATGGAAGTCGACAGCCCTGTTTGTGAGAGCGCTCGTTGGAGAGTGTGGCTTTGGGAATGAGAGTCTTACCGAGTAAGAGGCTGAGCACGTCTTTTAGAGTTGCTTCTGTAAGTGATTCCGTAAACAGGCCCACACCCGAGCTCCTGCTGTTTACAGGGTGACCTACAGTTCATTTTCCAAGGAAGATCCAAAGATCATACAAGTAGAGCACTTTCTCAGTTCAGATGACCAGAGACATGCCTGAACCCATGGACATGGACAAGGGATCAAGACCCCCCCAATTTCCAGACCACTGGTAGACCTGTGGACTCTGAGAACCGTTTTGGGGTCTCTCATGGCCCGAAGCCATGCCCAGAGCCATGCTTGAACACAGAACACTCCCATCAAATTGTGACATGACATTTATGGACAGTAGCAGTCAAAAGTTTGATCATCTTAAAATATATATATAAATATATAAATAAATAAATAAACATTTGACCCAAATGCAGAGGTTTTTACACAGACAAAAAAGGCGACACACCACCAAATATGAAGAAATTTGAAATGCATGTTTCTAAAATTTAAGATTTTTATTTTTTATGCAATTTATCTTGTTTATACTGGGAATCGGACTAGAAGCATTTTTCAGTCAACTGCAATTTAGGCATGTGGTGATACCAGTAATCCCACCCGTTCATACCTCCCCTAGCACTAGCAATGCTTCTGACACTAGAAGGGTAAGGACCGATGTGGCATCGCCAGGCAGCCAAGACACACTTAGTGGATGGTCAGCGCTGGGTCCCCAGCTCCGCCACACCAGCTAACAGAGGCCTGTGTTGGTCAACATCCCTTAGGAGTTATAATGGGAGATAGCTCCGTCTACCCACCCGGAGAGAGCACAGCCAATTGTGCTCTCTCTGACTTCGTCTGCTGATGGCAAAACAGCATTGATCCCGCTGTTCTGACTTGTCTTGTGTGTTTTTATACTGTGGCAGTATAAATGCCAATGCCAATATACAGCTCTACTGTAGCTGTACATCTCCTTTCATTGCATTGTGCTACACTCTGTTCAGGGCGTTAGTAAAACTGGGCCACATCTGAGAGGCTTTCCCCTGATAAAAGAGCCGATTGAATTTGATTGAGGTGCGTGCTGCCCGGCGTGCTGCTCCGAGACCCCACAATCCCCCCAAAACATCACTTAGCTATCCAAAGGTCACAGGAACCGAAGTCACTGAAAGCGTTTTTCGGTGCAGATGGTCAGTTTTCTCCGAGCGGGTGCTGGATGTTTTTTCTGGCCTTTTGGCTCCTGAGGAAATGGAACGAAACAAGATAATCTCCCAGAAAACACCAGAGAGTAACACAGAGACTGCCTGCCTGCCTGCCTGCCTGCCTTTCTACAGCCCATGTTAAACCCATCCTGCCCTCCCTGCTGTCTCTGCCGGTGTCTGTTTGATGTCGAAGGATTGATTCATTTGTGTTTTATTTGCTCATGACAGGGAATGTGTGTATCTAGGCTCAGCTTTTGAGAGATTACATAATTTGCAATGAGATCAAATGCAAAAAAAAAAAAAAAGAGAGAGAGACTTGTGTCCCTGTTTAGGGCCTGCCGCTGCTCACAAATGCACATTTTAATGTCCAATCATCAGCGGAGAAGAAGCAGCTCCGGAGCAGACGAAAGGAGAAGCATCTAGTGTTGCTTTTTTATTGATGCATGATGGATCAAATGCAGCACCCCGTGCTCATGCTAATGTTTCCTAGCGTTTCTAATGCTGACATCAGTGTCGCATGCGTGTTCACAGATAGCTTGTATGATATAGGGCATCATAGAAAAGCTCTAAGCATCATTTGTGTTCCACTTGTGTATGTGTGTGTTTCAGTGTGTGTGTGTGTGTGTGTGTGTGTGTGTGCATGTCCAATGGTGTTGGGCAGTGTCACAGGTCCATTAAAAATGGGCTCCGATGACGACGTGGTCCTGTTTATTCCCTTTGTTTCCTTTTTCCTCTTTTTGGCTTTGCCAGCGCACCACAGTCATCCATTACCATAGCACTGACCCCATCTCTCTACCCCACATCACTCTCAACGTCAGGCCCAGCGCTGACCTGACCCCACTGCACCCAGCCTGTACCGCTTACACACACGGGACATTATAGAGGGGGGTTGGAGGAGAGAGAGAGAGAGAGAGGGAGAGTGAGAGAGGACCAGGCAGGTATTGAACAGGGCTGTTATTGAGCTGGTGTAGATGAATGTGTTGTCCTGAGACAGTGAATAGCTTGGGAACGGAGAGCTGTCCACAAGCTTACTAGTCTGAGCAACACTACACTGTGTGTACATTGAGTTCTATTAGATGCAGTGTATTTTTCTCAATCCTGCAAAAAACAAGTACATCACTTTACTATATAACAGTGGTTTCCAGACCAGGTACTGGTGTAAGGGAGAGCGATATTGCAAAAATAATATTGCCATACTTGAAGACTCAGTTATAATGGATTCAGTGGGCAATATGCACAAGCATACCAGGATGTCACATGGCTCCGCCCACTGATATGGCCAGGACACATCCACACGTATCCGGATGTTTTTTTTAAATATGTCTGTGGGCCCTGACTGGTCCAGCGGAATAAGGCGTGGTCACTATGACCAGAGGATCGCTAGGTTGAATCCTCGTCATGCTGCTAGCCATTGTCAGCCCAGGCCCAGAGAGAGCACAGCTGGCCTTGCTTTCTCCAGGGTGGGTAGATGGCACTTCCTCCCCACATCACTCCAGTGCGATGCTGGCCGATGCATTGGAGGCGGGTATACTGTGCTTTTCTCTGAACACTATGGGTTTCCCGGTGATGAAGAGGCAGTGAGGCTAAGATATATATTGAGTAAGATTAGCTAACAGGTAATCTAGCTAGCTAAGAGCCTCACAAACACCTGACGTGAGCCATTACTATGGGTAAGGATGCTCTAGTGTTGGTTTCTCCTCCACAAGATGATAAGAGCAGACATGTGGACGTTCGGGTGGATGTTTTAAATTTAGAACCTTCAACCACAGCTGCAGGTCCTCTTCTATAGGAGGTGGTGGAAGTTATATGGTGCTCCACAACTCTCTGATCTTATGTGTTCGTAGCTCTGTGCCAGCATCATGGCGTGTACGGCCAGACCTGAAGGAATGAACACTTACAGAGACGGATGTAAAGCAAGGTGGTTTATTAACCAAAACCAAACACAAAACCAAGGGATATGAAACATGATGAACAGCAATCGTGGGTAAAACTGTGAACAGAATCAAAACATGGCAAACAAGATGGCGAACAAAACACACCTGGGACTGGGAGGAGCAGGGAGCTGAGCCGGGGATAAGCTAGAGGGATAAACAAAGAGGGGACCAAACAGAAAGCCACAAGCCATGCTTTGGCAATTTGGAGATAACAGAACGAAGGGTAGAGTGGCACTCTGTATATTAACAGGGTTAGCTGGGGAACCAGCAGCCAAAACAAAGAACAAGGCCAACCTAACCTAAACCTTGCAGAGAACTGCCTAGAACCAGGTCGTCTTGTGAACTGAGCAGGAAGAGAGCATACCTAGCTTGCCTCAAGATGAATGCAGTGACTAGCTCCTGACTCTGAACTAGAACCTGGACAGGAAGCGAGCGTACCTCTCTTACCTCTAGCGTGCCTGAGAATCACTCTTAACCATGAACCAAAACACTAGCCGTCCTGAACACACCAGAACCGCGTGAGGAATCACAGAGAGAGAGAGAGTCAACTCACGCCAAAGCATTGTGGTAGTAGAGCTCCTTAAGTACTCCCAGTCCCAGGTGAAACACATGAACAATGAGTAAACCGTGATGAACATGAATCCACTCAAACAACCAGGAAAGGAGTAGGAAGTTCTTATTTGGGCCTGTGGACGCCGGCTTGGGATCGCCCCGGGGGAGGGCGCGATGACGGGGGCCTGACAGTAGCAAGGAAATGTGTGACACCAATTCACAGAAGATGCTTCACTAGTTCATTTTCCCCTGAGCTGCAGTGGCTTGTTCCCCAGTTCCCAGTATCTACTGTCTGTGTAAGTCATGTGACCAGTGTCCTCAGTATTTACTGCCTGTATAAGTCATGTGACCAGTGTCCTCAGTATTTACTGCCTGTGTAAGTCAAGTGACCAGCGTCTGCTCTTTCCACCTTGCATCATAACCTCATCCATGCTTCTCTTTTTCTACACTCTCTCGCTCACCACCCCTCTATCCCACCCCCTGCTGTTCTCCTCTCCCGGCTTCCAGCATCCTGAGTGGCAGCCTCCAGTTAAGAGATTTTCCCTGACACAGATCTCATGTCCTCCATCACTTCTCTGGCCGTTCAGCGTAGTCTATGAATGATGGTGAGCGAGAACAGGATCGTTCTGGGCTGGATAAAGATGCACTGCACTCTTCCACTTCCCTCAAGGACGACGGGGGGACGACTTTCACTGCTTCATGCGGTTTCTCGCTCCATCTGCTTTCTGGATTTGTGCTCGTGCTCCACACAGCAGTGCAGATCATGCTATTCACATGAGCGTGCAGAAGAAAATGAGGGAGGAGGGAGTGTTTAGAGGGGAAACCGGAGGAGAGGGTGATGTGTCTATTAGTTCAAAAGTGGGCGGCTGCTGTGAGAGACAGTAAAGGTGAGGGATGAAGGAGCAGGAAGGGTCAGCAGAGGCTGTGTGTTAGTTGGATGGATTTGCTCGGCTTGGTCAAGCTGAGTAAGGTAGACTCTAGGCAGTGCTGACAGACCTGTATGACTGGAGTGAATGCCGCAACACTGCTGGGTGCTTATGAGAGGACTGTCCGAGCATGCTGTTTTTACAGCTTTCGCTGACCTAACCCCCCCACCAGTGTTAATTCACCAAATGTGCTGACCTGAAGCCCATCAGTGCAATTTCCACAACTTGTGCTGACCCAAATCCCACCAGTGCAGTTTTACAAAATGTTCGCTGACCAAAACCCTGGGTTGCCCTCTCCTTTTCTGCCCTAAAACCTATACACAGAGCCGAAGTGGGTGTGGCAGTGGTAAATTGTAAGACACGTCACGTGTCAAGTCACGTCATGTGCAGTGGTCAACCCCTTCCTACACCCATCACTGACCCTGGTGGCCGTCCATGTGTGGGGCCTACATAAAACCCATGGACAAAACGGTCTGGTTCCCAGTTGGACTAACCATACAGGCCTCATACAGGGCATGTTAAATGGGTCTCTCTCTCTATGGGTCTAAGATGTGTGTGTGTGTGTGTGTGTGTGCATTTGTGTAGGGCAGTGGTGGCTCAGCGGTTAGAGCTCCGGGCTGTCGATAACAGGGTTGTGGGTTCGATTCCCGGGCTCGGCAAGCTGCCACTGTTGGGCCCTTGAGCAAGGCCCTTTACCCTCTCTGCTCCCCGGGCGCTGGAGTTGGCTGCCCACCGCTCTGGGTGTGTGTGTGTACTCACTGCCCCTAACACATGTGTGTGTGTGAGTGTGTGTTCACTACCAGATGGGTTAAATGCGGAGGACACATTTCGCTGTACACTGTACAGTGACAAATACGTGCACCTTTACCTTAGATTTGTGTCTACTTTAAGTGCACAATCTGAATGCATTCATTTGAAGGGGTGTCCACAAATATTTGGACATGTAGTAGTAGTAGTAGTAGTAGTAGTAATGGCGCTACGGGATCATAACCAGGAGAATAATGCAAGTAGCTGTGTTAAGAAGAGCAGCTCTGACAGCAGCAAGGAGGGTTCTTTATCTGTCACACAGCTACCCACAATGCCTGCCGGACACAGGGGAGTGTGGGACTATGGGGGGGGGGGGGGGGGGGGGGGTTGGGCGCTAGTATTTGTCCGTAGGGCAGAAGCACCGGAATATCAAATTCATTAATAATCTGCGTTTCGTTTGGGAGCGCTGGGCGCCAGGAGCGCAGTCGCAGTTAGCCTTTCACACATGCTGTGGGTGGACTGGGGATCATTAAAAAAGATTGCTCTTTCTTTCCTCTTGCAGATAAGCTGTTCCTGTGACAGTGCGGGGGTAGTAAAAGCAGAAAGGGCCCTTACAAGTCCACATCCACACAGAAAACGACACACTTTACAGTATTTCCTGTATATTAGGAGCCTCTGTTGTTGTTGTGCCATGGCTATGAGAATAGCAGGGCTACTGATGCTGCACACTGTGAAATACCGTGAGCTTATTTAACACATTCCCGCAGCCTAGAGGAGGCAGTTTTGCTGACTGAATGGCTGAGTGACTGACCGACTCTCAGAACTAGAAAAGACATATGCTCATACTGACGAAGTGTCCATAGCGATAGCATGTCAACTCAGCATCACTACAGCGTGTTAGGAGTGTGAGGCCTCCAGCCTCGCCCAGCATCGCTACTGTGCTGTTAAAAAAGAAAAGGCTGTCCGCTGGCTTTACTCAGCATTGCTAACGTGGCAGTAGCTTCACTACTGTGTTGTTAACATCACTTTCGCAATTGCCGTGTTAGCAATGCGATCGCGCCGGCTTTCAGCCTCGCCCAGCATCGCTACCACACATTTATTTACATTTACATTTATGGCATTTAGCAGACGCTCTTATCCAGAGCGACTTACAAAGTGCTTTGCTATTTACCCAAGAAAAAAAACCTTAACTAGTTAGAATAGACTAATAATTCAAAAGAAACCTCTAAGCTTTAGACATTGCTAAACACAAGACAATAAGGAGACCATAGAACTATTCGCCCAAGTACTCTCTGAAGAGGTGGGTCTTCAGTTTGCGTTTGAAGACAGCGAGCGACTCGGCCGTTCGGACACCCAGGGGCAGCTCGTTCCACCACTTCGGTGCAGGACAGAAAAAAGCCTGGACGCTTGTCTTCTGTGGATTTTGAGGGATGGCGGGTCGAGCCGAGCCGTACTTGAAGCTCGAAGGGCTCTTGGTGCGGATCGGCTTTTGACCATTGCCATCAAGTACGGAGGGGCTGGTCCGTTCTTGGCTTTGTAGGCCAGCGTCAGGGTTTTGAATCTGATGCGAGCAGCAGCTACAGGAAGCCACACCGCTAGTCACATGCCTTATTGGAGAGGTCCTGGGCCCTTCACATTTACAAACTAGTATATATATTTGGTCTACATCTTGAGGCTCTAAGGGCCAGGCTTGAGTCCTTCACCAGGCAGGGTGATTTTAGCTATTTATGTAGCTAATGGTGATAGCTAATGGTGTGGTTGGTGTGGCGCAACAGATAACACCACTATCTGCCAGTGAGCTACTACACCATGTGGGAGATGGAGGGTCCAATTCCCAGTCTGGGTGACTGTGCTGCACTACACTAATAAAAGTCCTTGGGCAAGACTCCTAACACTGCATTGGCCCGCCTCTGTAATATGAGTAACCTTGTAAGTCGCTCTGGATAAGAGCGTCAGCTAAATGCCATAAATGTAAATGGTCCAGGCAAAACTAGGCTTGCCTGGTTTTTCTTGCTTAGTTAAAGACCATATTTCCTTACTTCATGGAGTACTTCATAGAGCAAACTACCAAGCTAGCTAGATTTTTAGCCTCTAGTGTTTATCTTGCGTAGACCCTTGTATCCTCATTTAAAGGACTTCTTGTAGCATTTTGTGGAAACAAGTGATTTGTGCAACAACAAAAAAACAATAATGCCAATATGCCAATAAGTTAGACTTGGCTAGTGCGCCCCCTAGTGGTTCTAAATTCAGCACTGTTACATAGAGGTGAGCGATGACCTTTCAAATGTCAGCACTCTCGTTCGCAGGGACGAACTCTCAGCAACGCGAGGACGGAGGACACCTTTTGAGGTTTGCTGTGAACTTCCTATATATTCCTATATATTCCTATATATATTCCTATATATAGGTATACGAGCCTCACAACATTCTTTTGGGCTAATGGTGGTTCCCATTCATTCTCGTTGGCAAGTTCAGGATGGAGAAGGGTCATATCCGGTAACTGTTCTTGGTAAACGCGTTCTTGAGTACTAGATTGCAGCTTGGGCAGTCAAAGAAGACGTAGAAGAACACATTTTGAGAAACGACCCCTATGATAAATACCCTGCAACAGTAGCTGTTGGTGTCTCTTCAATAGCCCGATTCCTTAATCAGCAGGGATGTCTAGGTATCTTCGGACATACAGTAGAGTGGAGAAATAAGCATGCATTTACACACAAGCAGCAGGCTCCTTGCATCCCTGTGTTGCATTGCGGTGGTAAAGTGCCAGCTCTCAGCGGTACAGTGTGTGTGTGCAGTGCATATCTATCAGCATTCCTCCCAGCAGAAAGAGGCTCAAGCCAATAATTTGCTGCAGAGGAAACGGAGAACACTGCAGCCCTTCCAGTCCCGCAGCCATGCACTCGGTCCCTATAGCCAGCTCAGGCAGCCATCTCCACTCACAATGCATTACAAAGGCTATGGGAGAGATGCCAGAACTAAATCATGACCGGGGCATCGAGAAACCATGAGAGGAGGGGATTGGAGAGCCTATAGGATTTCTTTATAGGAGCAGTGCAAAAGCCTTTTTGCATGGAAATTTTGCATTAAAAGTGAAATATACTCCAAGACTAGACTTTACATGATATGTCCAAATGTTTGTGGACACCCCTTCTAGTGAAAGCATTCAGCTTCTTTGCTTTGCTTCGTTGCACCCATTACTGACACAGACTTACACACAGCTTGTCTAGTCCCTATAAAAAAGTATTGCTAATAAAATAGGACTTCCTGGAACAGATGAACATGAAACTATTGGCACCATGTCTAATGCCAGGAGTGGGTATATTTCACTTAAAAGTTTGGGCAAAAGCTCCACCAATATATTTGGCTAATAGAGCTGTGTCCACAAACTTTTGGCTAAAATGTAGGGTGCCAAAACCTTTGCTCAAAAGATTTGGGGGCAAATGTTCATGCAATATTTTTAGACAATAGAGCGGTGTCCACAAACTTATAACTAAAATGTAGGGTGCCAAAACTTTTGCTCAAAATATGTGGGGCAAAAGATCATCCTGTATTTACAGCTAATAGAGCTGTGTCCACAAACATTTGCCTGAAATGTAGGGCTCAAAACATGTTTAGGGCTAAAGCTCATCCAATACTTTTGGCTACTAGAGATGTGTCCACAAACTTTTGACTAAAAAGTAGTGTGTCCAAACATCCATCCAATCATCTCATCTAATACTTTTGGCTAATAGAACTGTGTCCAAACACGTTCCAGCATAAATCATAAATCTACGCTATTAGTTCTAGGATTGCGCCAAATTTGATGTCTGTAGCTTGAACCTTGTGACCTGTAGAGGAGTTTGAATGTTAAAAGTTTGCGGACATGTTTCAATGCATTCCTATGGGAGTGTTTTGGCCACAATCATGCTAATAAAAAACATGAACCCCAGGAAGCACATGCCTGGATTCCGTACATCCTTTTCAGTGGAATTTCATTATGTCAGCCGTGGGGAATGAGCTTATTAATGTTAATCTAGAATAATAACAATAATAATGGCGGGGGTGATGACCTCTCCCAGTGACCATGTGAGGTTCGGAGAGGAGAGGGCTGGAAGAGGTGAGAGAACGAGGGAAAGGAGGACGAGCACAGAGGAAGAAATGTCCGTCTCACACTCTCTGGAGATTCGGGACACACGGCAGGTCAGAACACAGAGGCAATCCGTCAGAGCCCAGGAGCCGAGAATGTGGCGAAAAGAAAGATATGCGAGAGAGAGAGAGCGAGATAGAGAGAGAGAGAGAGAGAGAGAGAGAGAGAGAGAGAGGTTTATCTGTGCCTAAGTGGGATGCCGACTGACAGAAGTGCACTAGAAGGACCTGTAAATACCTAATTTGCATGTCAGCACTTTATTATAAACACTAAGGCTAAGTTCATTATTATTATTATGAGTAATAATAACAATAATAATAATAATAATAATCTACTATTTTTTAATGCCGTTCCTCCTCCTCCCCAGTATTCATACGGTAAGTGTCCTAAAAACCAATTGTGGCCAAAACACTTCCATAGGAATGCATTCAATTGTGTCTGTAAACTTTTTAGCAACCAACAGCAATACCATAGCAACACCTTAGCAACGACCTAGTAACGGTTTAGCAACCAACAGCAACATCTTAGCTACCACCTATTAATGGTTTAGCAACTAACAGCTATACCATAGCAACACCTTAGCAACCACCTAGCAACGGTTTAGCAACCACCTGGCAACGCTTTAGTAACCAACACCTACACCTTAGCAACCACCAAGAAATAGTTTAGCAATTAACAGCATAACCTTAGCAAACACCTAGCAATGGCTTAGCATCCAACAGCTATACTATAGCAATGGCATAGCAGCCAACAGCTGTGCCATAACAACACTTTAGCAACCACCTAGCAACCACCAAGCAGCAGCTTAGCAACCAACAGCATCACCTTAGCAACCACCTAGCAATGGCTTAGCAACCAACAGCCATACCTAGCAACCACCAAGCAGCATCTTAGCAACCAACAGCATCACCTTAGCAACCACCTAGCAATAGCTTAGCAACCAACAGCCATACCATAGCAACACCTTAGCCTTGACTTCCATTGAAAGTTAAAGTTTTTATTTTCTTCTCCTGTAAAGTTGCCGTTCAGGAGATACAAGGTTTTTAACGCATGTGCGCCTCCCACTCTTGACCTAAGTCTTTTGGCGTCCTGCTGTTGCAGTGGTCATTACCTCTGTGTATCACAGCAGTGTTCACCCACCCCTCTCATCTCCTCACTCCTTCCCTCATCCTGTGTTTCGTCTCTGCTTCAGGAGGAGCTGTCGCCCCCATCGCTTAAAAAGAAGCGATGACAGGACTGAATCTTTAGAGTCTGACCTGGCTGTTTGAACCTTTGCAAGTCAGACATAACGGAGGTTCAGAGGAACAACAACACAAAGGACAAGAAAGACACACCTCAGACGACAGGAGCTCTGTGTTGTGCTCTTTCTTTCTTCCTTTTTTTATCTTTGCCTGTTTTTAATCCCTAACTCCTGAACCACCTGCTGAGGAGAGAGACTTTATTTCCCCATTCATTATTTACAGAGACTCAGACTTCCTGCCACTCTCTTCCAGAACACACACTCTCCGAGGATTCGGCTCTTTATAGAATGTACAAGTAGGGAGAGCGCTATAATGGGTGTGTTCTTTATAGGCTTATAAGGAGCTTTCCGACTGCACACGAAACCAGGAATTCTTCACCTTCACTTTTCATATTTATTATTGTTCGTATGCAGCTTCATTAACACCACCTCCTTGTTTCTACACCCACTGTTCATTATACCAGCTCCGCTTATCACAGAGGAGCACTGTGTAGTTCTACAACTCCAGACTGTATCCATCAGTTTCTCTGCAGACTGTTATCAGCCTCCTTCACCCTCCTGTTCTTTAGTCCTCAGGATCCCACAGGACTGACCACCACAGAGCAGGTAGGTGTTATTTTGGGTGGTGGGTCATCCTCAGCACTGCAGTGACACTGACTGACGTGGTGGTGGTGGTGGTTAGAAGTGTTAGTAGTGGGTGCTGCTGTGGTATCAGTGGATCAGAGGTTTAAGCACCTCAGGGTCACGGCTGGACTGAGAATAGTCCACCACCCAGAAACATCCAGCCAACAGCGTCCTTCCTGTGGACAGCAGCGGCCTGTGAGCACTGATGAAGGACTAGAAGATGACCAGCAGAAACTCAAAGAGCTTCTGTCTCTGACTTTACCTTCATCTACAAGCTGGACCGACTAGGTAGGAGTGTCTAATAGAGAGTGGACAGTGAGTGGACAGACACAGTGTTTAAACACTCCAGCAGCACTGCTGTATCTGATCCACTCGTACCAGCAGCCCAACACACACTACTAACACACCACCACCAGGTCAGTCAGTGTCACTGCAGTGCTGAGAATGACATACCACTCAAAAACACCTACCTGCTCTGTGGTGGTCAGTCCTGTGGGGTCCTGAGCACTGAAGAACAGGAGGGTGAAAGGAGGCTGATAACAGAGTCTGCAGAGAAGCAGATGGATACAGTCTGGAGTTAATGAGCTACACAGTGCTCCTATATGGGAAGTGGAGCTGATGAGTGTAAAAACAAGTGGTGGTATTGCTCTAACCCTGTTACATACATAGTTATTTATTTGTTTATGTATTTATTTATTTGTTCATTTAATTCATTGCATTGTTTACATCCAGTTCATTGTTTTGGCAGGTTTTAGCAAAACTAAAAAAATACAGAATGTGAACCAAGACCTTTTCATCAAGTCAAAATCCTAACTGACTAAGAAATGTAGAATCTGCACTTTTAACAGAGGTCCTCGCTGGTAAAAATCCATAAATCCATAGATTTCAAACCATACAGTAATACCTGAGGCAGCCATGGCCTGAAATCTAGAGGAGAGGCCTTCTGACCGGACTCAGCACCATAAACCAGCAGGATGCAGCTGAAGTGCTCTTGAAAAAAGCACCCAACCCCCAACTGCTACCCGGGCGCTGCAGCTAGGACTGCTCACTGCCCCGGGCATGTGTGCTCCCTGTTCCCTAGTGTGTGTGTGTGTGTGTGTTCACTGCATGGATGGGTTGAATGCGGAAGACAAATTCCTATATGTGCTGCAGAAATGGGGAGTGAATGGCTCTACCTCCTTCCTCCTTGTAGACTGTACACCCATGGTAAATGTAGTGTAGTACAGTTGTTGCTGGCCTGCTAACATCAGGTGAAGTTAAAATTACCATCTCAGATTAGCCCTGTGTTCGTTGTTGTGATCCAGCTCATCGTCATTTGATTCAGTGAGGAATCACATCCACAAGCAGCCTATTAAGACATTCAGCCTAGGTGTTTTCAGCAATGGTGGCATTTCTCCCTGCTCCCCAAGCACTGCAGCAATGGCTGCCCACCATTCCAGGCATGTGTGTGTGTGTGTGTGTTTGCTCCCTAGTGTGTGTGTGTGTGTTCACTGCATGAATAGGTTAAAGGCGATAGTCAAATTCCATCTGTGTCCAACACTAATGGTCAATACGGATGTCGTGTCTTGTCATACACAGTTGGTTGTGCAGTATATGCCCATATGAGGCTGGTTATGGTAATCCTTGTCTCGTCCAGTTTTCTTTAAGGATCAACACTGTCCACTGTGGACCATAAAAGGACGGGTTCCCCTTTTGAGTCTTGGTTCCTCTCAAGGTTTCTTCTTCGTAGTATGAGGGAGTTTTCCCTGCCTTTGGCTTGCTCAGAAGAGGGCTGGACCAGGACCCCTATATGGACAAAAGTATTGGGACACCAGGTCATACATTGTTTCTTCCAATATCAAAGTATGAAAAAAGGGTTGGAGTAACTGCCTCTACTGTCCAGGGAAGAAGGCTTTTGAAGGAGCATGTACCAAGAGTAACAAGAGTGTTAGTGAGGTCAGGATGTTGGATGATGATCACCACCCCACCTCATCATCCCCAACTACCCAGCACATCCTAAAAGTACTGGATTGAGCAGCATCCATCATTCCAGAGAACACAGCTCAATGCTGGGGGCTGAGGGCAAGCCCAGGTAGCCCACGGCTGGCATTAGGCAGCATCAGGCACATGTTTATCTGCTCCAGAGAGTCCTATTCTATTGGCAGTACTTTTCTACAGGGACTAGACAAGCTGTCGGTGTGCATCTATGTCAGCAATGGGTGCTGCTTAAAGTAGCTGAATGTAAAGTAGCATTCATTAGAAGCAGTGTCCACAAACATTTGGACAAATCGCTTCTATGAGCATCAGGAGTCTCTCCCATATGTCTAAAGCTCTGCAGTATGGGGTAGCTCTGACTGGCTCTGATTTCACCTTCTGGCCAGCAGGCCCTCTCCTCGCCCTGGGGGAGATCTGTGTATATATGTGTGTGTGTGTGTGTGAGTGTGTGTGTGTATGTGTGTGTGTAAAAGAGCTGAGCCGCATATGCTCTCAGTAATGTTCAAATTTCGTGCTCACTGACTCCCAACTTATCTCCTCAGCCATTTCGGGAAGGTACAGATTCGTATCACCTGACTTTTATCTAGCGGCCCTCCGGTGACGCCGAGAACGACTGCTGAGTTGAGATACTAGCGCGGCTCATACCTTTAACCCTGCTCCAATTTCACCCAAGTTTTCTATATTTTTTGATCAATACTTTCCGCCAAGCCATGATAAAATCTGTTAAACCCCTGTTGTGATTAAATAAGGTTCCTTAGGGTTTTTCTTGCAATGCTAACTGATAATGGTGCGCTTTCGCTTCTGCACAACAGGCCCTCAACACATTTTTAGAATCCAGCTGTTCGTCAGGAAATTTACAGGTACTATCGTAGAGACCTTGACGATGTCACCATAATCAAGCATTATTTTTTTTCCTCAAATCAATTTCCAATGAAGAGATCGTGCTGTTCTTTTCCTCAGCTCCACAACTTTAAACAGTCCACCCAGCCTCAAACACTCCCGTCCAGTCTCCACTTCCCTTTCAGGTCCAAAAAAAATCACAGCATCTACAAGACGAAGAATTCTCCTCCGCCAGTGCTGACGACTTGTGGACAACACTTTCTCATGATACTTCACTTCAGTAGCAGCTGAGAATCCGTGTTTAACAGTAGGATGCAGCAAGAATGTGGACTGTAGGAGAGCCTGAGGACCAATGTGAGAACCGCTAGTAGTAGCTGGTGAAAGCAGGTGATGTGCTGGGTCCCATAAAACAGCATAGTTAAGAGTTAGACAGCCATGTATACTATATGTCCAAATGTTTGTGGACACCCCTTCTATTGAATGCATTCAGCTGCTTAAACTTGCACCCAGCTTGTCTAGTCCCTGTGGAGAGACACTAGATGGGGGGTATAAAGCCCCCCAGCATTGAGCTGTGGAGCAGTGGAACTACTGTGTTTCCTAGAATGATGGATGGTGGTGCTCCATCCAGTACTTTTGGGATGAGTTGGGGAGTGATCATCTAACATCATGACCTCACTAACGCTTTTGTCACTGATGGACAAAATCAAATAGAAAGACTTCTTCTCTGGACAGTAGAGACAGTTACTCCAACAAAGGTGGATAAGCTCTTTTTAATAGCCTTGATTTCAGAAGAAATGAGCATAAGCAGGTGTCCCAATACTTTTGTCCATATAGTGAATTTCAAGTGTTGAAAGTAGAGATGACATGATGCTACTTTTTCAAGGTACAGAGCACTACTTAGGCTTTATATTGAACATAATTCATACAGTCTCATGCAAAAGTTTGGACACCTTTGCCAAAGGTCTGGGCACCTTACCTTTAGTTCTGAGATATGTTTGGATCTTCTTGCATGCACACCTTGTTTAAGGTCAACAAATGTTTAAGGATATTTAGGTCAAGGGACAGTGAGGGCCACTCCAAACCTTCCAGACTTTGTGTCTCTTCAGGTTGTCCATGTTGGATTCTGAGGTATATTTAGCCTTTTCTAACAATCGCTTGACATTTGCATTGCAGGTATTTTGCAGAATCCATATTTCCCTCCACCCGTGCAATATTCCAATGCCACTGGCTTAGACACAACCACACAGCATGATAGGTCCACCCACATGCCTCACAGTTGACAGGGTATTCTTTCCATGAAATGCAGTGCCTTTGTGGATTGCAGATGTTGACTTCATCGGTCTGCAGCACTTCTTTCCAAACCTCATCTGGCTTGTCGAGATGTTGTGTGGCGCACTTGGCTTGTTGAGTTTCGTGACAGATCTTCCATGAAGATTATGTTAAGCTCAGCTTAACTTCCATGCAGGTTCTTGGCAGTCATAGGGGGTTTGCCTTGTCTTACCAGCATATGAGCACATGTTCTCTCTGAGAGTTTTCTTGGTCCTCCAGGGCTCCTTGATCTTGACCTCCACAGTTCCCCCTGATCCGACATTTCTTCATTATATTTAGCATGGAAGAAACCGCAAGCTGAAAACGCTTTGCTGTCTTCTGATATCCTTTCTGTGGCTTGTGAGCATTGCTTACTTTTCAGTTTCAGATCTTTAGGCCATGGCTTAGAGGAGCCCATGGATGCTGAGTGTTGGGCAGAGCAGTATTGACACATTAGAGAATGCTCGAAGCTTGGAAATTTGATTCAGCTGACTGGTAGCATGAGTCTTTGCAACACTAACAATGCCCAAACCTTTGCACAGGCCAGATGATATATATATATATATTTTTTTTATTATTCTTTTTTTTTGCTAAATATATATTTTGATTAGCTACAGAGGCTGTGTTTTTACTGCTTCTTCATTTGAAAAAAAAATGGTAAATTTTTTTCAGACATATATATTTTTATATATGTTAAAATATTTAAAAAATATTGTAATATATTTTAATTTTAAGATATGTTTACTTTTTATATATGTTAAAAATACATCTATTTTCACCAGATATTGTAAGAAATATATTTTAACATATTTCACATAGCACATGCCTACATTATGATGACCATGCTGAAACAGCTACAGCTGTAGTGTGCCTCCCTAGTATAATGTCTAGACTCTTGCATAAGACTGTATAATCATTCTATCAATATCACTAATGATCAATATTGAAATATTTGGAAAAGCCAATCTGATTATAAGACTCTGAGCCATGAATTCGGATAGCTTTACTTTACTCTCCCGTCACCACACCATGTGCCATAAGCTTCCTCCCTCTACTTACGTGACTCTACTGAGGGCATTTCACACAACCGCACACATCCCATTTCTGCTCACCATGTCAGAAAGTCATTCCACTTTTAGCATCTCACTCCACGCCTCGGCACCCGCCGCACGCCGTCCGCCATGAGGAAGAGAAAGCAGAGTATCAGAAGTTCATATCAGATTGCAGTTGGAGGCAGCGGCTCTTTGTGTGCCGTCCCCTCGGCTGGGCTGAGCAACGGGACGGAAGGATAATTGAGTTTCTGCTTCATACATAGATTCATGCAGGTGCTGGAGGACGCTCTGTTAAAAGCCCGAGCGAACGGAGGCTTCGGCTGTGACCTGTCTGAATACAGCAGCACTCTCTGATATTGGCCTGCGCTAAGACAGGAGCACGCTGCCCTGAGTGCTTCCCTTACCACATACACAAACACACACACACACACACACACACATATATATAAAACACACGTTTTCGCACTCAGGAGGAGCTAGAACTAGAGCGAGAGAGAACTCAAGGAGAAGATGTGAGGTGAGGGGACGGGTGCCATGAGTGGTGGGGAAACAGGGAGGCTCGGTGGGGGGTGACCTGTAGCTAATGTGCTAACAGGAGCAATGGTGATTTCCTGCCACGTTGGTTAAAAAACGTTAAAATGGTCCTCAGACAACATCATTTTATCCATACTGTCAAAGTCAGCCTTTTTCTCCCCAATTTGGATCGGCGATTACCCAACCTGTATGAATTCCACCCCTATCACACGCACTGCTCCCGACACTAGTGAGGGTGAAGACCAACACACGCCCCCTCCGACACGTGTGCCTGTGCCTCTGCCCAAGCCAATGCTGATGCAACATCACCGGGCCACCAACTCGCCTGGAGGAAAGCGCCGTACACCCGTCCCATCGGCCAGCACCGCACTGGAGTGATGTGGGGAGAGAGCGCCATCTACCCACCCTGGAGTTTTGCTCTCTCGGGGCCCCGGCTGCTGGTGGCATGCAGCATGACCGGGATTCGAACCAGCGATCTTCTGGTCATAGTGACAGCTTTATTGCTAGCTAACTAGGCTAACTACTAGGGGAAATATGACAATATAAGCAAACAACCATTTAGGGTCCTCATCAGCCTCCTTCGTTGAATGGGTTAGCTCCAGCATTAGCTAATTAGGCCGTGTCTGTTACTCATTTTACGTGAAAAGTAGCTTTAGATTTTTCGGTGCTAATTTTGAATAATTACATATGTGTTCAAATGTATTCCTGTTCGATTTTCCTTCTACTGATGCTTTTTAATGTAGTGTAGAAATACCCTGATAGCAAGAGCATAGCGGACCACTGGTAGTCCACTGGCAGTTTGCTCAGCAGTATGAGGCTGGCTCTGTTGGTGCCACGCTCCGTCACTCAGTTTCCACCAGCAGTCCAATTCCCTTATTTTTCCTTCATCTCTTACTTTTGTTATCTTTAATAAATGTATAAGACAATTCATTTTCAGTTTCAGCAACAACAGACGTATATCAGATCAGGTCAGACCTAGTTTTCTCTCAGTTGTAATATTAGTCTACATTTATTTTCTAAAATAAAAGTCTCTGTGGTAAACAGTCAGTGGGGTGCCGACCTTACCAAGCCAGCAGACCATCAGATGCTTACGATCTGGGTACTTCCAAATGTTTAACAGCAGCTATGTTCAACTTTTTTAATGGCAACAGGCAGAAATACATTTCGCTGCTTCTCTCCGGGCTCAGGCTCTCAGGCTCAGATTCAGAGGCCTATCCTCTTGAGCCTACACTCCAAATGCAGAGCTCTGAAGTGCGGTAGTTCACAGTCGCATATAAGCTGCTAGTTTAGCAGCTTTGGCTAAGCTGTTTCACGCATAGACTATACATAAGAGGCCATCATGGCCTAGTAATCATGTTCTCTCGTTTCTGATGAAAATCAAATTCAGTAGCTCTGCACAGTCCTGATATAGTCCTGGGAGAAATCTGGGAGGTCACACTGCAGTTTGGCAAGCCCAAACAAGGTGGCAGCTTCCATATTGGCCATATTGTCTTTGGCTTTAAATCATAGTACTATCCAGTCTTAGCGCCACTAGTCTGTATGTATGTCCACATATTTCCAAGTCCACATGAAGCTGCATTCAAAAACACAAGACCATACAAGAGAACAGACATGGAATCCATACATTAAAAGTGTAAAACCCCGATCACCTAGCAGAATTTGAGGTAGGAAATGTAATATGGTGAAATGCACACCACAGTTCACTGGAGTCAGATGTCGGGGCTTGAAATAACGTCATACTCGAGTTGGCCGCATTTACCACAACTGTTCTGACTGTCCTTTTACTGGTGTTTTTTGATGAATCTAGCCAAAATATGCCCCACTTATACCCTAGGTTAGCACTTTTAGCATCAGGGGCATTGCCAGGGATTGTGGGCCCCATAAAAAGATATTACACTGGGCTCCACAACTCTTCTCAATTCTGTCAAAATACTCAATTAATACATTTTTAGGGCCACTGTCAGTCACCGGCCCTTTAGAATCGGCGTGACGTTTTCCCCACCATACAGCACCCCTGGTTAGCACTGTAGCAGGTCTGCATTGTTAACGATACCAGTTGATTATACAATATGTTGCACATTCAAACACCATGGAAGTAGAAGTTGCACAGTAATCTGTGTGTACGACTGAATTATTGGGACACAAACAGATAGAAGTGCTGATAAACTGTCTAATATTAATGCTTTTACTACTGTTTATGTGAGCTGCGGCAATCTTGGATTTTGAACTGAGGGTTGGTGAGACTCTCCCGACTTCCAGTTAAAATATCTTACTTGGTACTTGGTAAATTCCAAAATACACTTAGCTGCCCCTTCGTTTGTACCTGTCCGTACATCCAAGCACATTTTTACTTTCAAAAGAATATAAGCAAGATAAATATTCTCAGAAATGGAAGCCCCTTATTCTGATCGTGGCGGGTTTGGGTCTGTGGAATGGCGGGATTAGGACCACAAGCAGGAGCTGCAGTTACGCTAATTATACAGAAGAGGCTACTTCTGCTACTCATTTCATATAAAAAACTACTGATTTCCCCTATGGATCTGAAATGTGTGCAGATGTTTTCCACTATCTGCAGATAAATCTTTCAGCTACTGATTTTAAAGCGTTCAATCTTACTCGAATATCAGAACTGTTCAGAAGGTACATCTCCAGTATTAAGTATCAGTATTCCTACTGATATTTAATGAATTTCACATCGTGTGACTGAGATGAGTAGATATTTAATGAGTAGCTTCATGTATAAATATAAATAGCTGGTATTTTCTGATAAGTGTAACTTGTGGAACTGGAAGGTAGCTGACTGACATCACTGTAGTTCACAGACACTCTTCAGGGGGAACAAGTCATTTCTGTGAATTGAGTCCAATTGAAAAGACCTACAAGGCCCACCAGTAGGTGTGAGAAAAGCAGGCATAGAGATGCAGTGAACAGAAGCAGTGAGCAGGGGGGTGGGGGGGTGGGCTTGGAGAAGGTGGAACGATGTCAGACAGGGAGTCCCCTGGTCCCACACTAATATCAGCAGGCCACTAGAAAAAGAAAATAAAGAGTCCATCCTGCTGTCATCTCCATCCCTATAGAGCGCACAAAGAGGCCTTCCGCTATTCCCCCAGCAGGGCTCGCTTTAGTCGGGCAGAGTGAAAACACGGCCACGTCGGGTCACAACGCACACACTCATCGCCCCCCCGGCGCGCACCTGCCGGCGCACACGCACTGATAGCTGCATGACTGTGTCTTGTTGTCTGTGTGTGTGTCACATGTGGGGTGTCACAAGTCAGTCACTGTGTGTCCTTCCCCTTCTCCGTCTGCTTGTGGGCTCACTGTGCTAGGCCCGCCCCTGCACAGTGGATGCTGGGGGCCGCGGCCAGACCCCTTCATCTCTCTCTTTTTGCCCTCTTCCTCTGAGAGAAGGAGCAAACAGGAGGATGAGAGGGAGAAAGAGAGCCAACTGAGCTGGAGGACGAGGTCAGATGGTGGCCGGGCTGCGGGCTGACTCTGCGTTTTCTCCTTTTTTAAGCAGTGAAGAGACTCCCTCTGCCTCTCCCGTCACTTCGCCATCTCCCGGGGCCCCTGAGGGCCCCGAGCGGCCTCCGGATGGAGGGAGCCCGGCTACGCCTGCCGACGGAGGAGGAGGAGGGGGGGAAGGAGGAGGAGCCCAGGAGGTGGAACCGACTGAGGTGGAAATAAAGGTGCCAGAGACTGAGAAAGAGGAAGAGAGAGCTCCAGCCCAGGCCCAGGCCCAGACCCAGGCCCAGGCCCAACACCAAGAGCAGCTGGTAGAGGAGGAGACGGAGGAGGAGGATGATGTGAAGAAAGAAGCCGAGGACGAAGAGGCCGGAGGAGGGCGAGGAGGGACAGGGGGCGGCAGGAGGCCCAGCCTGCACCACACAGCCTCCCCAATCAGGGTGCAGAGGAACGGGGCCTGCAGCCACTCCACTGCCTCCGACTACGAACTCTCGCTCGACCTCAAAAACAAGCAGGTAGGCCGCAAGGCACTGTGGGGGATGGAGTTTTTGGTGAGAGGGCGATGTGTGGACGAGTGTGAGAGAGTGGCTCGTGGCGGTTTGGTGGTCGGTCTTGTGCTGCCGGAGGCTTGCTGGAGTGTGTGCGTCTGTGGCTATTTTTCTTTTTGCTGCGAGACTTGTCACCTCTTGGTGGGTTAGAGTGGTGCTTATGGATGTTAGCATCAAGCTAGTCTGTGCTGATTAAGGGCTTTAAGGTTAGCATTAGGCTAGCCAATGCTGGCTAAGTGTTTGGAGGTTAGCATTAGGCTGGCCATTGTTGGCTAACTGGCTGAAGGCTTAGTAGGCTAGTCATTGCTGAGCATCAGGTCAAACCTCTGGAGGGTAGCATCAGACAGGCCCAGGGTGAAGCTGGCTGTTTTCTTCAGGTTTGGATCATTCATTATCATCCTTCTCATTTCCATTCATCTGCATCCAACTACACTATATGGACAAAAGTATTGGGACACCTAAACATTACACCTACAGGAGCTTTTATGACATCCCATTCTAAATCCATAGGCATTAATATGGAGTTGGTCCCCCTTTGCTCTAAGCTCTAACAGCAGCAGGTCTGGAGCTCTGCAGTTACTGAGACTTCTCTGCACTCTGCTCTGAGCTCAGCACTCTGCCCTGACCCCGCTCTGTAACTTTACGTGGTCTGACAGACACTCGGTGGCTGAGCTGCTCTCTGTGAGCTGTTCCTCCTAAACTCTTCCACTGTTCACTAATAATACCTCACAGCTGATGGTGGAAGATCTAGGAGGGAGGAAATTTCACCAACTGACTTGTTGTTGGTGGTGCAGCGGTGTCTCCTATTACATACAGAACCACGCTGGAGTTCAGTGAGAACTTCAGAACCCACTCCCACTCTCTCACTAATGTGTGGAAGAAAGGCAGACTGCATGGCTTGGTGCTTGATGTATACATCTGTAGCCATGGTGCCGAATGAAACACCTGAATTCAGTGATTAAGAGGTGTCCCAATACTTTTGTCCATATAGCGTAAGCCTTCCGATGTTCACCACCCTCATTGATTTGGCTTTGTTTTCCAAGCAAACGGGAGTTAATGGAACTAGCCAAGCTTTCACAGCTGCTGTTATAATGTCAGTAATGTTGATATGGGGTGCTGTAACTAATTGAAAGTAGGCTGTGCTGTAGAATTTAGAATTTGCCACTGTGAAAATGACACCATAGAAAAACCATCTTTGTTTCCTTTAAGAAGCTTTTAAAGGTCTAAAGAACCTATATTTGATGTACATATATGATTCTTTATGGAGCCAAACGTAGTTTTTCGATGGCAGACTGCTGATTTAGCCTAACAGCGTGAACCTTTATAAAAACACAATTAATAAAATTAATACAGTTTGAAATAAATAAAAAAGGCTCTGTCCTCATGAACCCGGGATGACTGAGATTTCACTCCTCCCACGAAAATATGCCCGTCCACACAGATTCGCAAACATGAGCAAGCCAGCCCTGTTACCCAATAAAGAGAGACATCAAAACAACATGAAGAAAACAGAAGAAACCACTTCTTCTGGGTTCAATCCTAAATAAAACACAGCTCCCTATGTAGTGTACTTAGCAAGTCAGGAAATGATGGATTCTCAATCTAAATAGAGCAGTGATGTAGATCCGTAATAGAACATAATGTACATATTTTAATATGTGGACTTATGTAGTTCACTCTATAGGGAGTAAAGAGGTTATTTGAGATACATGCATGTGACGTCAGCGTTTCCATAAAGCTCAGTTTTCCCCGTCTGCACGACAACACTGAAAACACAGCTATTGATCCTCAGTTTATATTTTTGCTCCTTTAAAAGAGTTTTTAAAACTCCCCATCTCAGAGAGTGTTTTCAAAAAGCTTTCCGTTTTCAGTGACCGAAATCTGGGTTTTCGTATGTACAGGAGGCCAAAACTTTAATTTTGACAGGGCCTGTTTGTTTTTATTAGTGACTTTTCTTTTGACAGGGCCTATTTGTTTTTATTAGTGACTTTTATTTTGACATGGCCTGTTTGTTTTTATTAGTGACTTTTATTTTGATAGGGCCTGTTTGTTTTTATTAGTGACTTTTATTTTGACAGGGCCTGTTTGTTTTTATTAGTGACTTTTATTTTGACAGGGCCTGTTTGTTTTTATTAGTGACTTTTATTACCTTGGAGAGCGTTTTCAAAAAGTTTTCCGTTTCCAGTGACCGAAATCTGGGTTTCCGTATGTACGGGAGGCCAAAACAGCAGATGAACATCTCCGTTTAAAAAAAAAAAGTATACGGACACATGGGGGCGGGGCCTAACCAAACGTTGTGTGCTACAGTTTCTCTTTAGGTTGAATGAGGTTTTATCAGGGTTCTGTAAAGCCTGCAAGCTCTCTCTCTTTCTCTTACTCTTTCTCTCTTTCTTTACCCAGGCCCATCATAAACAGGTCTCTGTTGTCTCTTCTCAGAACCCGAGCCTATCAGAGGACAGTTAGAACATACAGACTGACCATAACCTGTCCTGCAAAAACCTTGTGTCTCCATTTTTGCTGTTTTTCACTTTTTGACAGAATGTGAATCTGGCAGTTGTTCTTTACATTGTGTCAGAAGGTCGGGATGAACGGACCAATAGAAACGTTCCCAAATGGCCTGGAATTAGATCTTTTTACATTGACCTCCGTTGACAATTCTGAAGGTTTTTTCCTAATCTTGTAAAGTTGGCATTTTGGAGATACAAGATTTTTTGCACGACAGCGACGATGTAAGATTCGGGCCTCCACATTCAGAGATTTTATCTGAAGTCATCCGGTATCAGATGTTCTTTGGAAAAGAAGTACAGTTTAGTTTGAGGAAGATGGAGAGATATGCCTGAGAAAACCTGAGACATGTGATAAAGATACAGAGCGAGAGAGAGGGAGAGAGATATTGTGTTGTCATGGTAACAGAGGGGGCTCTAAAATTCCTATGTCTTTTTTCTGTGCTTCCTCCGTGCTGAGCATTCATAGTGCGTACTTTACTGAGTTTGATTTGAATAGGATTAAGCTGTTGTCTTGACGGCAGCCTTGAATCATTAGAGGCTGGCATGCTCTGCGTGTGTCTGATTGGGCGTAATTCAAGCACGCCGTGACCTGTAAAATCATACAGTGTGGAAGCTACTTGACCTCTGAACCACTTCAGTATCTATTAAAGCCCCAGCCGGGCTTTTTTTTCTGTGTTTTGGAATCGTTTCGAAAAACACAACACAGTCTTCTGTAGCGCGACTATAACATACACTATGTGTCCAAATGTTTATGGACAGCAGGGCTGCAGGAAAGAACTATTTTGATAATTGATTAATCGCTTAATTACCACAAAAAACTCCTATGTGTTAAGCTTTCCATTTTAGCTTGAGGTTGTTTTATGCATTTGCTAACTAACAGTATGAACTTTATACAGAAATTCAGTGTTGAGCTTTCCGGCTCATTTAAAAGATAAATTATAAAAAACAGGGCCTGTTTGTTTTTATTAGTGACTTTTATTTTGACAGGGCCTGTTTGTTTTTATTAGTGACTTTTATTTTGACACGGCCTGTTTGTTTTTATTAGTGACTTTTATTTTGACAGGGCCTGTTTGTTTTTATTAGTGACTTTTATTTTGACAGGGCCTGTTTATTTTTTTCTTTCTTTCTGTTCCACATTAAAAGTAGTGGAGTCTGTTGTTCTGGGCGGAGCCAATAGGTACACATTTATCAGCTCTACTGGACTCTCTGAAGCATTGGCACCTATTGGCACCATGCTGCCTAATACCAGACATGGTCTAAAGGGGTATAAAGCCCCGCTGCTTAGAGCTGAGGAGCAGTGGAAGAACTGTGTTCTCTGGAATGATGGATGGTGCTCCATCCTATACTTCTGTTGACCACTCTACACCCTGACCTCACAAACTCTTTTGTTGCTGAATGCAATCAAATCCTCACAGCAACTCTCCAAAATCTAGTAGAAAGTTGAAACAGTTACTCCAACAAAAGCAGGATAAATTATTTGAATACCTTTGATTTCGGGAAAGAAACAATGAATGAGCAGGTGTCCCAATACTTTTGTCTAGATAGTGTTCATTCTAATGCATGAAGGGCCAGATTTAGAAAATGCAGAGTGCTGCTGTCTTTTTAGCACTGCAGTAGGTTTGCAGTAGGATGTGACCTCAGTAACAGCCAGTCAAAAATGTGCACTTTTGGAGGTTCTTCAGTATGAAACTGTGGAGGAACCTCAATAAATGGAAGGTTCCTCAAAGCACCTTAAGAGGTTCCTCCACAGATACACACTAAAGAACCTCCGAAAGTTTCTCAAGGAGCTGATTGGTCAGTGCGGCGCGGCTGCTGTGTGTCCTTTGCAGAAAGTTGAAGCCATCTCATGTTCGCACTGCCCACCATCCCACAATTCCTCACGCATTTTCCTGCCACTACCTATTGAATACCAATGACGATGAGATGCTAAATTCACGCCCTGCAGTGGACAGGTACCGTTACTCAAGGGCCCTGCAGTGGCAGCTTAGCAGACATGGCTATCTAACCCAGTGTTCTGACCACCAAGCCACCACTGGTCACCAGCCACCCCCTTTTGTGTATGTAGTGACCTGACGCAGATAGAAGTAAAGGCATCCAGATATTGAGGCAGTTTCAGAGCTTCACACGAAGGCGAACTGCCTTTCTCCATGATATCTCCAAATCTGTTGTACTTGGATGTTAAATTCTATGCTAAAGCACACTAGCATCCTCCTCAAAATCCTTCTCAGCTGCAGCTGCGATGATGTTATAATGCTCAGACCTAAGCCATTAAACTTAGTCTCATTAATATACTAGAATCAGCTGTGTGTGTGTTCATGCAGCAAGATTTGCCTGTGCGACCAAATATTGTAGAAAGCATTAAGATTTTCACTGGGAAATTCAATAATGTAGTATTGTAGGATGGAGTGGTATAGGATGGTAGTGGCATATGAACCGGCATATGTTTGCTCTGACTCTGTATTAGTGTGTGTGTGTGTGTGTGTGTGTGTGTGAATGTGTATGTGTGTGTGTGTGTGTGTGTGTCTGCTTGTGATCTGCTTGTTGCAATTGATCTTCTGTCTGCAGATAGACGTGTTGAGCTTCAGTGAGGGGTCTTTTCTAAAGTAGTGGGAGTGTTGTTGGACTTAGTGGATTAGTGTCAGAACCGAACTAGACACACACACACACACACACACACACACACACACAAACACACACACACACACCTTCTAGAGACAGGATTTAATGTACTTACTCTCCAATGCACTCTTACATATCGTCACTGTAATGCAAAAACTTAAAAATCTCAATTTCTGCTGTTTATCACAAAAATAATCGACATTATGTAAATCTGGCTGTTGTTTCTAATATTCTATCAGAATTCCATGACGAATGGACCAATAGAAACGCTCGAAAATTACTAGGAATAAAATTGGTATGATGGCTTATTTGGTATGCTGATTAAAATGTGTCCTTCGGTCCGAGTTTCTTCAGTACTGTAAAACAGTTGCCAACAAAAATTTTGGGATGCGTAATTTAGACGGCTTACAGACTCAAGCGCTTAGCATTGTGTTGCTAGTGACAGTAGGCTAGCACACAAACACCCCAGAAGGACCTCTAGGCTGTTTTCATGTCTGCCTGATTTAACGTGGGATTACGGTTATGGAGGCGAGGCAGAAGAGAGGCAGACTTCCTTCTGTTTGGTACACTAAAAATATCTGAGACAGACTTTTGTGGTATTAGTATTCTAATGTTATACAGAGTTTTACAGGTAGACACTCTCACTGACCACTGACTTTATGTTTATTTGGGTTTATTCTAATGTTATATAGAGTTTTACAAGTAGACACTCTCACTGACCACTGACTTTATGTTTATTTAGGTTTATTCTAATGTTATATAGAGTTAATTACAGGTAGACACTCTCACTGACCACTGACTTTATGTTTATTTAGGTTTATTCTATTGTTATATAGAGTTAATTACAGGTAGACACTCTCACTGACCACTGACTTTATGTTTATTTGGGTTTATTCTAATGTTATATAGAATTTATTACAAGTAGACACTCTCACTGACCACTGACTTTATGTTTATTTGGGTTTATTCTAATGTTATATAGAGTTAATTACAGGTAGACACTCTCACTGACCACTGACTTTATGTTTATTTAGGTTTATTCTATTGTTATATAGAGTTAATTACAGGTAGACACTCACTGACCACTGACTTTATGTTTATTTGGGTTTATTCTAATGTTATATAGAGTTAATTACAGGTAGACACTCACTGACCACTGACTTTCTGTTTATTTGGGTTTATTCTAATGTTATATAGAGTTTTACAGGTAGACACTCTGACTGACCACTGGCTTTATGTTTATTTGGGTTTATTCTAATGTTATATAGAGTTTTACAGGTAGACACTCTGACTGACCACTGGCTTTATGTTTATTTGGGTTTATTCTAATGTTATATAGAGTTTTACAGGTAGACACTCTCACTGACCACTGACTTTATGTTTATTTGGGTTTATTGAGGTCACTTGATAAGACCCTGTCAGACTCGCTGGGCTTTCTGTCCAGGTAATTCACTGACTAGTATGAGTATGACCCCCAACATTTCATACGATATATGGAGAATGATAGCAGTTCACCATGTCAGTTGGGCTTCTTTGGTTCATTTCGTGGTCAAGAAAAGGGATGGAAGGCCTTCAGCCAGCTGCCCGAGAGAGCTCAGTCTCCTCAGTCTTCTGTATAGGTTCTCTAAGAACCACTGCGAACAATGGTGGGGTTAGTTTCCTTTGCAGAACAGGAACATGCTGAGATTGTAACGTTTGAAACCCCAGACACGGTCTCTCTGAGGCTGTGTCCTGATGGCTCCACAGATAGCTACGACCGCACTTCTTCTGCATGATTGCCTATTTATGCTAATCAAGGCCCATGTAGCCTCCCAATGAGACCTTTGATTACCCTGTCTCACGCTGATCAGCTCATACATATACATGCATCCGTGAGATACGCATCAATGCAAATGAGGGATTAATGTCAAGCACCAAAAAATGGACGCGTGCGACAGAAAGCCAGTAGGACCCGTTCGCTCCAGACGCGTGGATGTATTTGCTTTGTGGCTGTTTGCCCAAGCCTTACAGCAAAGTCCGAGGACATGACTTCAGCAGGACGAGTGTATTCAGGTCTGGTGGTATGGTGACATTTGCAGAGAGAAATGTAAAGTTCTGTGGGAGAGGCGGCGACAGCTTCCTTGGAGAGTGGCGAAGCGATGGCATCTGTACTTCATTTAGCTGGGAAACAATATAAGCTAAACTTATATTATAGTCGGGGAGCGGGGGGAGGGGGGTAAATCTGTGAAGAGAGCCGTGCTCAGGCTGACCTTTCCTGTTGAAAATCTTTCCCATTTTCCGCCAACACAATAATAATCTTATTTCCTCTCAAAGCGGCTAAAGAATGGGTCTATCTGAGAGCAGTATGAGACTAATACTGAAGAAGTGCAACTCTAGAACTTCAAAGTCTCTCCAGAGTGCACACACGCAAAAGCCCTGAAGATCCGGCTTCTTCAACCCTTAGAAATCTACAGCTCGTTCTATATGTTGTATAATTTATTAGGGCTCTCGAAAGAATCGAATAATTAATGCTAATTAATCGCATTGCTTTGTATACTTAATTCCACTGTATGCACCAAAAGTTTGTGGACACCCCTTCTAATGAATGCATTCAGCTACTTTATGTGCAAATGCCAATAGAATAGGACTCCTGAACCTATTGGCACCATGCTGCCTAATGCTAGACGTGGGCTAGAGGGGTTTAAAGCCCCCCAGCATTGAGCTGTGAAGCAGTGGAAGAACTGTGTTCTCTGGAATGATGGTTGGTGCTCCATCCAGTACTTTTCAGATGAGTTGGGTAGTTGAGGATGATGAGGTTGGGTGGTGATCATCATCCCACATCCTGACGCTTGATGCTCTATGCAATCAAATCCTCACAGCAGTGCTCCTCCAATATCTAATAGAAACCCTTCTTCCATGGACAGTAGAGACAGTTACTCCAACAAAAGCAGGATAAACTCTTTATAATCTCCTTGATTTCAGAAGAAGCTATAAATGAGCAGGTGTCCCAATACTTTTGTCCATAAAGTCTCTCAAGCTGTGGAGCAGTGGAAGAACTGTGTTCTCTGGAATGATGGATGGTGCTCCATCCATACCTTTGGGATGAGTTGGGGTGACAACACCATAGCAACCACCAGGGATTCCATAGCAACCAGAGGGAACCACTGTTTGGGAAATGCCCTTTTGTAGTTTACACTTACATTTCCTTTATCCAGATTAGAGAGCAGGTTCAGTTCTGCATCTCTGACCTTTTATTCTGTTTTCTTTAGATCATCTAAATAAATGTACACTTGATTCAGTGAGAGTAAGAACAGTGAGAAGTCATTAACTGAATATAATAAGAGGCTTTGCGAAGCCAATGGCGGCTCTAGGAGAATCAACCAGTGATTCTCTGTCACTTGATCGACAATGCCCATCACCCCCGAAACCTTTTCGCACGTTGGTCTTGGGGGCATATCTAGTCTGGGTGCGGGTGATGCTCTCATCATGCTCTGTGGGGATTGTGTGGGGATGGTGGCAGGCCAGGCTTGGACGGAAGACTTGATCCAGCTGTCAAGCCCCATTTGGCATGCTGATTAAAAGTGAGGGATGTCATTGCCCCCCCCAAGCCCCCAACCCCCCCCGACACACACACACACACACACACAATTATACTCCCTTTCCCCCTCCATGGCCACGTCGTTTCCGGCACGATCTCTCCCTCCGTCAGCGCTTAGTGAAGTGATCAGTAGTAGAACTGACAGTCCGCTAATGGGTGGATTCACAGCAAGACTACGCTCCCTACAATTCTCCCTCTCTCTCTCTCTCTCTCTCTCCCTCTCTCTCTTTCTCTCTCTCTCTCCCTCTCTCTGTCTTCTTACTCTCCTCCCTCACTTTTTTGGCTTCCTGTCATTCTCAACTTTCTCTCCCCAGTATGCAAAGATATTTCTAAAGCTGTCTCTGTCTGTCTTTGCTTTCTCTGTTCTAGCCTAGTCTCGCATCACAGATGCTGAAGCCTCTCTCACGAGCTTTCCGACTTTTCCTAGACTTCTATGTAGACAAGCAGTCGAAGAGATCCTTCAAAATGTGCCCTGTTATATTCACCATTGTGCCCGATGACTCCCACAGAGCCGAAAAACAAATAATCCAATGTGCCTTGGCTAATCAAGTACCTCACCTTCCCCTCCCAAGACCCCATCGAGTGCTCAGGACCACCTCTGTGAATTCATGCCATGTTTCCTATTGTGGCTTATACAAGGCCTCCGGTTATTGGCTCGAACTCCCTCTTTCTGAGGTTCGCATTTTCTGAAACTTTTGAGGCCTCGTCACGTCGAGTCTGCGCCGTGGAAAATGTCTGATAAAGACGATGAATATGCAAGGTGGGTTGCGTCAGTCAGGAGGGATAACGTGCGAGACTCAAGCCTCTCTCTGTGAAAAGAGACGCAGCATGGCTCAAAGCACACACCCCATTCATGCAGGCCTTAGCATTCCCCAAGCGTGACTCTCCTTTCTTACCAGAAGGGAGCAGAAAATATTCGTTGTGCTGATAAGATGGCTTTTCTGAGTCTTTTCGGGTTCTCTTCAGGTCGTTTTACCTAGCGAAGGTCAATCAAACAGACCCCAGCTGACACATTACCACACAGCGCAAGTCTGTCCGGTGGGCCCTAACGTGTGTTAATCTCAGAGCATGTCCATCAACTGACAGCAAGCAGAAGTCTGGGCCCCTGACTGACAGAACACATTAGTGCTCGGCTCTGGCTCGCAACTGACTCTCGGCTGGCTTCGCCGGCAGAGCTGTGAGCACTGTAGGTCGGGATGGCTTGTAGCTAATCAGAGCTAGATTGCAGTGTGCAAATTCAGATGTATTTGTATAGCACTTTCCATAAGGGACACTTCCACACAGCAGCTGTACAGAGATCCTAGTCCAAGGCTCTTTTGAGCAAGCCAGTGGCGACACTGTCAGAATTTTTTTTTTGATCTGATCGATGCAAAAACCTTAAGAGGAACCAAGAGCCAAAAAAGGGAACCAGTGGACCGGGGTGGTTCGAATCCCTGGTAATGCAGCTTGCCTTCAGCAGCCGGAATAAGAGAGAGCACAATTGGCCTTGCTCTCTCCAGGGTGGGTTGATGGCACTTCCTCCCTACATCACTCCTAGTGTGATGTTGGTCAGCACAGGCGTCTGTTAGCGGTTGTACCGGAGCTGAGGGGTGCTGTGTTTCCTACTAGTGCGCTGCCTACCTAGTGATGCTGCATCAGCGGCAGTTCGAAGAGAGGTGGTGGCTGGATTCACATGTGTCGGATGAGACATGTGCTAGTCTTTACCCTTAGTGATGGTTCTGAATACCTCAGCTTGTCCAGAAATTCATGTGTAAAACATGTCCTAATGGCTGTATTTATGCATGGATTATACCTCCCGACTGTAAGGGGGAGCCCAGGAGCAAGAAATGCCAGCTGTGCTTGGACGTCCTTTACCACCAGTTGGGAGCAATAATTTGGGGTTAGGTGCCTTGCTTAAGGGCACCCCAGCCACAGACGCTGATCCTTCCAGTTCCAAGCTCCCCTTCTGGAAACTTTAGACCATGGCTACCTAAAGAAGCTTTACAGCAGCAGATTTCGAAGACCCCTCTAGGCACTGTTCTCCAGAACACATCATCCCTTTCTGAATTATTTGGTCGTCAAGCGAAGGAACAAATATTACATTTGTCCCGAAGTTTGGTACATCATTACCAACTCCTGTAGCCTGATAGAAGAGCTATGATAAAACATGAAATTACTGTAAGGATGGATCCCTACAAGAGTGCTGCTTTTTCAACATCTCGACATCTTATTTTTAAACCAAAGAACCTCTCTTAGTCGAATGTCCATCTCCCAGTAATGACTTACTGAGAGAGCGGACTGATTAGGGAAGATGATTCTGTCAAATATGGTCTTAATAGCAAGAAGCGTCTAAGTGCGTAAGTGGCATATTGTGTGCTGTACTCCGTCATTTCTGCTTAACAAAGCAGCAGGCAGAGTACAATGAAACATCTTCTGACAGCCTCTCTCTCTCTCTCTCTCTCTCTCTCTCTCTCTCTTGCTCCCTATGTGTCAGAGATGCTCCAAAGCCAATCATTTGGGAAAGAGATAGAAGACAGTTTCATTTATTCTTTGAGCCATAGCCAAATCACATTCGCCACAAGAGTGTTCTCGTGAACGAATAAAGCTTTAGCAGGCGAGATTGATGACTCGCAGGATGCACAGCAGTGTAGAGGGGAAGAACAGAGGCCTTAGATGTGTAAAGCCAAGCTCTGATCGCCGGGTCTGGATAAAGTGCCCGTGTTGTCTAATAAGTTGCAGTTGGCTCTGCGTCCTCTTGGTAAAGCCATAGCTCCCCTGCTGCGGTCAGGTTTGTGCTTTACTGCAGTCCATATCGGACAGTCCCTTTCCTCTTCCTCAGCCTCAGCTACAGCTTCCGTCAAGATTGAAGGGTCGATGTTGAATTAGTATTTTTGGGTGCGTGAAATGTCATGTCAGTGATCAGACAGTGCAGTCCAAAGTCATTAGTTATGGTAGTTTAATCCAGGGTGGAGAATAGGCCACCAAGGAACGGAGAGTAGCGCCTCTTATCTTTGCTGCTTCAGGCTCAACATGGCAGTAACTGCACTATATAACTTTGGTGAAGCAGAAAGGACAATGCTCTATTTGCACCTCCTGATTCAGCTCTAAGGCCTTCAGTGCTGCCAGTGCCAAGCCCACCATGGCAGGGACAATTGGAGAGGGTGGTCCCATTGATGCGGCCGCACTCCATAGTAGCACCTCTTATATTTGCTGCTTCGGCTCTACATGCCATAAACTGCACTATGGAACTTTGGTGAAGCAGACAGGACAATGCTCTATTTGCACCTCCCGATTCAGCTCTAAGGCCTTCAGTGCTGCCGGTGCCAAGCCCACCATGGCAGGGACAATTGGAGAAGGTGGTCCCATGGATGCGACCGTACTCCATAGTAGCACCTCTTATATTTGCTACTTCGGCTCTACATGCCATAAACTGCTCTATGCATCTTTGGTAAAATGGACAGGACAATGCTCTAACGTCTTATGGCCTTGGCCCACATGCTTCTTTCACTTTCAGTGATGGTTCTGTATCTCTCGACTTGTCCAGAAATGCATGTAAACGTATAAAACGAGCCAACGCATTTGTTCGAATGACATTTCCTGACTCTAGAGGGGAGCCCATGAGCAATTACCGCACAATGCAGCTTAAACTGCAGGAAAATGATCCAGCTATGCCAGGATGCAGTCCTCCAGTAGCAGAGATCCCTACCCTGATTAAACCACCAACACCTTTACCTTTTGCTGGACCTCTGTCTTAATATAATTGTAAGCTTTAGGCTGAGCTGTCAGTGTACATTCACCACATCCAGAGCCATTTCATCCTTCGTTTTTCTGTGCCGTGTTACAAACTGCTGTAAGCAATCGCTGATGTTTACTATTTTCAGCCCTTATTTGTATGCACCCTAGATCCTGTTTGATATGGCATGTGATTACTGCAGATCTGATGTACTGTTGTTCTGGAAATAACTGTATTTCTCATTTTAGACTTTCGTTAATGATCAGCATGTCATGGTACTTAGCAGATTCTGCTCCTTGTTGATTTCATTTCATGCTTCTTGCTCATTGTCCTTATCGTGTCTACAGCTGCTCATGCATATCTGCACATCACCCTGTTTGACCTGTCTCTTCTTTTTCTCCCCCCACCCCCACCACTCCTTCTCACTCTGCAGATCGAAATGTTAGAGCACAAATACGGAGGCCACCTCATCTCACGCCGTGCTGCCTGCAAGATTCAGACGGCCTTCCGCCAGTACCAGCTCAGCAAGAACTTCGAGAAGATTCGCAACTCTCTCCTGGAGAGCCGCCTGCCTCGCCGCATATCCCTGCGCAAGGTGCGTGTGCAAAATGCTGAAGGATTTTCGGCTGAGCGGGCGCTGGCCGAAGGCTGCTCAATGGCGGGCATCCCCCTGGTCCGTTCCCCTTCCCTTCCCACAACTGTGGGAGGCACCCTCACCGACCTGGAGGACTCTTTCACCGAGCAGGTGCAATCCCTGGCCAAATCCATTGATGATGCCCTCAGCAACTGGAGCCTGAAGACCATGTGTTCGTTGCAAGAGGGAGGCACCTACCAGTTCAGCTCTGAGGCCTTCAGTGCTGCAGGTGCCAAGCCAGGGACAATGGCAGGGACTATCGGAGAGGGTGGTCCCATGGATCCGACTGCACTCCAGAGTGGTATGGCCCAGGGGGACAACTCTGAAAACGTAGCCCGGAGCGCCAGCAAGTTGATGATGGCCTTCCGGGACGTGACAGTCCAGATCGATAGCCAGAACTTCCGCATGTCCTCCTCTGTCATGGAGTCCTCCACCTCCGTATCCCTTGGAAACTGCATCCAGCAAGGGGCTCCAGTGACTCCAGAGTGTGCCAAACTGTCCCCGGTGGAAGAAGCAAAACCACAAGAACAGTTTGCACAGCCTCCCCAAGAACCAGCTCCTCCACCGCCAGAGTTTGACCCTGGGGAAGTACCAGATTGCGACTTCCCCGCACCACCACCAAGTGAGGAGGAATTTGAGGAAGACCTGCCACCTCTCACCCTGGAGAAGACAGAGGTCCCAGGGCCGGAGGTGGCACCTCCAGTAGAGACAGTAGTAGAGGCTGTTCCGCCAGCAGAAGTGGTAGGGACTCCGGGGGTGGCCCCTAATGTGGAGGTTCTGGAGGCGAAGCGCAGCGAGTCTGACCCGGCGGACAATAGCTCGGAGCAGATGAGCAGCAGCAGCACATCTACATCTGCCCGATCTGCCTCTGAGGCCTCGTCCAAAGAAGCCTTGCAGACCATGATGCTCAGTCTACCCCGTTACCACTGTGAGAACCCTGCCAGCTGCAAATCCCCTACCCTCTCCACAGACGTCATGCGCAAACGCCTCTATCGCATCGGCCTCAACCTCTTCAATGTGTGAGTACCCTCTAGGCCTTGTTCGTTTCTCTTGTCGCACAGAACTTGCTGATGAAAGCGACTTTCATCAGAGTGTGGAGCTGCATGAAATAATCTGTACCTGAGGATGTGAGTGGTGCAGAATGTGGAGCTACAAACGCTCTTCACTTCTGATATCTCTATCTGCCCTGTCCTTTAAATTCACAGCACCTCTCAGCCCCTTTTCGCATGTCGTTATTGCACAATCCGTTCTGGTACATTATTGCCGAGGCATATTCGCTTGCTCCCACACCCATACACTCACCACCCAGACTTGTCTCCAGCTGTGCCTAGCACACCCTGATGCCTGCCACCTTGAATTTGCCTGAACCTCTATAAATAGCCTTGCTTCTGCCCCAAGACGACTCCTCTCATCACACGCCTGCATGGTCAGTGTCCATATTACTGAAGATTAGCCTGTGAAGTGTTTGTGCCCCTGATCCTTCAATTAAAACCATGCAGTTACACACACGTGTTAATGCTTTAGACCCTGTATGTAGACCAAGACTTTAGCCAGTTCTGTTACATTGCTGTCATAATTCCCATCAATTTTATAGGCTCTAAAATAGAACCCTGTGGGACTCAACAAGATATGAGAAACCTTATGGTGGCAAATAATTTAAAATAGTTGTAATGAATAGTAGCCACAGGCTTTAAGGGGTTAAAGAAAGCTATTCAGCCTTCTCTTATAATGTTACCAAACATGTCTAATGGGGAACTGTGATAAGAGCTTCGTTATGTATGAAAGACGGATTCAGAGCTAAAGCAAAGAATGCTCTTTTCCTACCAAGAAATTAGCCTTTCCCCCCCACCAAGCTCTCCCCATTGACATACGTAGGCCTACGTATTCTGGTGAGCCTTCATTATTTGTGGTCTATTTTTGCATGTGCGCCAGATTGCAAGAAAAAAATAAATTACGTGGGTTTACACCCAAAGAACACAAGCTCAAGCATGAAGGCAATTATGGTAATCTCCTTGCAAACACTGGAATATTATGTTAAGCCTACACCTGAGCTCTAATGTCATAAACAAGCATGTTATTACTAGATTACACAACCCATGGGGAGGTATAGGGTATAAATAGACGTAGACATTGATCGAAGCGGTCGTGTAGAAAAAAAAAATCTACGTAATTACCTTTGTGGAGATAAATGGAGAGAAGAGCCGGCATCGACGTGTTATGAATCGTTAAGCACGAAATTAAGTAAGGGAGCTTTGAATCGTTTGGTCAATCCAGGCGCTTTTTCAGTGACTCCAGCCGTCTTCCTCTCACATATCGTTGCAGATTTTTCTGCATTTGTGCAACAGACACCATATGTACACACAGCCGTTATGATAAACAGCTGTTGCATATCATATTCTCAAAGACACACAATATGACGAATGTTTGTGGACACCCCTTTTAATGAATGCATTCAGCTTCTTTACCGTTGCACCCATTGCTGTAACACAGATGTGCAGATGCACAGCTTGAGGTATTACCAATAGAATAGGACTCTCTGGAGAAGATAGACATGAGCCTAGTGGCACCATGCTACTGCCTAATGCCAGGCGTGGGCTAGAGGGGTGTAAAGCAGCCCAGCAGCATTGAGCTGTGGAGCAGTGGAAGGACTGTGTTCTCTGGAATGAGTTGCGGAGTTGGGGATGAGATGGGGTGGTGAACGTTCAACACTCGGACCTCACTGATGTCAAATCCTCAGAGCAGTGCTCTTAAACCTAGTTGGAAACTAGGGGAGCTACGGTTGGGAGGGGGCAAAAACACGGATCTGGATATTCCAAATAATACAACTCCTGTTTAGGTAAATGGATTTTTCCCTGCTTTGCTGCCTGGTCCTGCTTCCTGCTTGACCAAGAGTCAAGGTGGCAGGCCCTGGTGTGAGCTCTTCTCTGAAACAGTTAAAAGTACAAGATCCTTGAGGAACATTTGGAGGTTCTTCAGTTTGAAACTGTGGAGGAACCTCTTAAGGTGCTTTGAGGAACCCTTAAGGAACATTTTCTTCTAAAAACCTTTTCTCAAAGATTCCTCAAAGCACCTTAAGAGGTTCCTCCACAGTTAGAAGTCGAAGAACCTCCGAAAGTTCTTATACTTATACAGTATAGATAGTAAATAGTGTATCATGCACACACACACTGAGCCATGAACTAAGCCATGCAGCAGACCCGGCTCGACATGCCTCCTTTTCCAGTGCTTTGTGAATTGATTGAGTGATTGCTGTGATTGATGACAGAAAGGACAGGAAGTCTAATTGTTTCGTACTTTGCAGTACTGCACATTTCTGTTCTGGAAAGCTGCTGGCTATGTGAAAGAACCTAGTCACCTTCCTGAGTCCCAGCCCTCAATCAACACCGCTCTGACCTGAGGTCAGTTTGAGAAAGAGCGGCTCAAAGTCCGATTTCTCATTAGTCATTCCGTTAAAGCGAAAGGACCTTAATCTCGCCGTAGTAATTAAAAAGTTCTCCAGCCGCTGTGGAAACGGCCATCAAGGGAGAACGGACTGAAAAGTTCGGAGATGACGGAGCACTTTCCCTTTCTCCCCGCCCTGTTTCCACGTCTCACTCCCTGCTCCGAGTCGATTTTTCTGGTCCCTTCATTCCGATTGCTGCATCCAAAATAAAACACGCCATTCCTACCTTTTTAATGAATGCTCTTTGTACTGGAAGTAATTGTGAGTGCAGCAGCTGAGCGGTAGAGGAGAACAGGGGTCCTCGCAGGCCAGGCTGAGTCATGAGGCCCCAGGTAGGAATGCTTGCTCAGAATTACACTGCCGGTTATGTCATCCACACGGGGCTCCTCTCCTCCCTCTTTCATGCTGCTTGTTTATTTCCCAGCTCTGGAGAACAGGGAGAGCTTGTTGTGAAGTTGATTTTTCTTTCAGAGCTGTTTTTCATTTCCTTTCTTTCCTCCGGATTTAGCCGTAGGCCATTTTCAATCTTCTCTCCCGGTCACTCGTCAGTACCGCTGATCTGCGGGGGCTCTCTGATGGGTATGAAACCCACTTTCAGAGCTGTCCATCCTGCCAGCCAAGAAGTGTTCTCAACAACCTTCATGAGACTGGAGGAGAGCACCAAACGTTCAGTGCTGCATTGTATGTCTTGTACACTTTTAGTTGGATGGAGATCAGGTTTTATTGGTGGTTTATAAGTCAGATTTAGTGACCAGAAG
The DNA here is from genome assembly GCF_030463535.1 of Salminus brasiliensis. Taxonomy (NCBI): domain Eukaryota; kingdom Metazoa; phylum Chordata; class Actinopteri; order Characiformes; family Bryconidae; genus Salminus; species Salminus brasiliensis. The sequence goes on from NC_132879.1 coordinate 5,276,831, forward strand.
AGTGCAGAAAGCAGAGTCGACTTATAGTGGAGTTGACCAGATAGTGGATTTGAGTGATAACCGATTTGACCTAATAGTGGATTTGACTAATAGCAGAGTTGACATAATTTTGGAGTTGACTTATAGTATAAAGAAATAGCTAATTTGGCTGATAGTGGAGTTAACCAGATAATGGATTTGACTCATAGTGGAATTGAGTAAATAGTTAATTTGAATAATAACTGATTTGACCTAATAGTGGATTTCACTAATAGCAGAGACATAACTTTGACTGATAGTGGAGCTGACAAAAAGAGATGATTGTTAACGGAGTTGACCAAATAGTAAATTTGAATAGAGTTGACATACCTTTGGATTTGACTTATAGTGGAGCTGACAAAAATAATTGACTGACAGTGACGTTGAGCAAATTGTAAATTTGATTGAATAGTGGAGTTGACTGAATAGTGGAGTTGACTGAATAGTGGATTTGAGTGTTAGTGGAGTTGACTGAATAGTGGATTTGAGTGATAGCTGATTTGACCTAATAGTGGATTTCACTAATAGCAAAGTTGACATAATTTTGGAGTTGACTTATAGTGGAGCTAAAAAAAAAGAGTTGACTAATAGTGGCATTGACCAAATAGTTAATTTGACTGATAGTGGAATTGACCAAATAGTGGATTTGACTTATAGTGGAGTTGAGTAAATAGTTAATTTGAATGATAACTGATTTGACCTAATAGTGGATTTTACTGATAGCAGAGTTGGCATAACTTTGGATTTGACTGATAGTGGAGCTGACAAAAAGAGTTGATTGATAACGGAGTTGACTAAATAGTAAATTCGGCTAATAGCAGAGTTGACATATCTTGGGATTTGACTTATAGTGGAGCTGACAAAAATAATTGCCTAACACTGACGTTGAGCAAATTGTAAATTTGATTGAATAGTGGAGTTGACTGAATAGTGGATTTGAGTGTTAGTGGAGTTGACTGAATAGTGGATTTGAGTGTTAGTGGAGTTGACTGAATAGTGGATTTCACTAATATCAGAGTTGACATACCTTTGGATTGTGGAGCTGACATAAAGAGTCAGTGACAGTGACCCAGTAATAAATTTGACCAATAGTGGATTTGCCTGAAAATAGACCTGACCTCTAAATCAACTGGGACCAACTGGCAGTCCAGTTTGAATCTCAATGGTTGTGAGTCAGAAATGCATTGTTTTTGACTGCTCATCCAGCCACACAGATTTCCACTTCAGTTTAGCATCCTGATTTCCACTCTGTAAGTAGTGCAGTTGTCAAGGGGAATGGAGTGTTAATGTGAACATCCAACATCTGTGTGTGTGTGTGTATCAACTGTACGACTGTAAGTAGCACCATTGCCAAGTTGTGCCACGCTGTGCCCAGCTGTGTGGGAAGCACAATTGCTCTTTTCATGTTTATTTTTCAGCAGTTTTTGCCAGCTTGGCAGTAAAACCAAAGGAGTCCCAGTAAAACTGACGATGTGTAAGGCTGAAAAGCCCCCCGGCAATACTTCCATCACTGAAACGTGTGGAGCAGCACGTGCACTTCTGACACAGCACTTTTATTCCAAGTTTAGAAAGAACTAAAGGAGCTGAACTAAGGGAAGCAAACTTTATCTCTGTCGTACGCAAGCCGGTTTCGCTTCACGCACTCGGAGAGATAAACGCGTGCTACGTTTTAATCACAGTAAACTGATGTTAGGCAGACAGAGAGAGAGAGACTCTTATTAGTTCCAGCAGTTTGTTCCTTCAGTCTAATATGTGTGACAGGCCGAGGCTGCATGTGAAGCAGGTGTGTGTGCTGCGGGCTGAGACAGCGCTGGGACAGATAGGCTGGGATTAAGGGGCTGAATAGAGGGGCCGCAGTCTCTTCCCCTTAATAGCTAATTAAGAAAGGGCAGGGAGCGAAGAGACAGTGGGGGTGTGTGAGGTGGAGCTGTATTAGGTGTGTGTGTGGGGTAGTGAGCTATGGAAAGGAGAAATGGAGGACGTGTGAGAATGAAAATCTGAGTTTGTTCAAACTTTATCATGCCAAACATAACCTGTCGTAACCTATATGACTATCGTCGCTGTCGAGCAAAAAACCCTCTATCTCCAAAGTGTTAACTTTACAGGAAAAGGAAAAAGGTTATTTTGGAGCCTGATGTTGAAATAATTGTAAAGCTTAGTATTGCTACTACCCTCTTGTATAATGTATAGTTGCTGTTTATTTAGGCAAGTATTCATATACTTTTGCCCTTCCTTTGTTCTGGCGGGGGGGGGGGGGATGGGGGGCGTGGAGGGGGGTTTAGTATATGTTGTTTAACATTATTGTTATAAGTGATACCTGATATATAGAACAGCCTTTGATTAATAAAGTAAATATATTGAGGGAAAAAAGTTATTTTGGAGCATTTCTATTGGTCCATTAATCATGACATTCTGACACAATGTAAAGAACAACTGCCAGACGACTTAAATTATGTCAAAAATTGAAAAATGGCAAAAATAGAGATGGCTTTTGCAGGACAGCAATGATATACTCATAAAGTATGTTTATAAGTTTATTAGTCTCATTCCTAAAAAAAGGATTATTGACATATTATATTTCTTTTAAGCTTAATCTTCTTTGATCTTGATTGCTCTGATTTCCCTCATCGCGTTACTGCATTACTGTGACAGAACATCTCTATGCAAAAAAATACCACATGAAGCAGTCTGAGAGTCAGTGTTCCAGTAAGAAACATGTTTTTTATCTGTTTTCAAACATGTTTGGTCACGCATGCAGGTCGTCAACAAATGGTAAATAAATGGTTTAATGGAGTACATTCCTGCTCATGTCATATTGTATATGTATTCTAGTTTTTCTTATATTAAGCTCTGTATATACTACATGTCCACAAGCATCTAGACAGATTTCCCCCGCACACACCTTAAAAGGTAAATCGAATGCATTTATTAATAACTTTAATTAATTAATTTTAAGTATTTAGGCTGTTGTTTGATGTATAAATATTAAGTGCGTGATTGTGGTGAAAAATGCTCAAATGTGGTTCCACAAGCCCATTTACCACATCGTTTTATAGTGGACTCTGTAAAAGAACGATGAGCTCTGCTCTACATGGCCGGTTTATATCACCAGACGGCTCACAGGAGGCATGTGGCATTGCATAGCATCGTTTTTTATCACTGTTCAAGAAGACTGTAGTGGGCAGGTAGTGTTGTTGTCCTGTCATGGTGTCCTCTCCTCTCCACAGTTGAATAACGAGACTTTGGTACATGGAAGTGACAAAACCGTAAACTTCCAACACTGTTATTCCTCAGAACCAAAACAAAGCTGAAAAACGGCCCCAAAACTGTTACATCACAGTCTTGACTCGTTACATAAACCGCGCCCACTAGAGAAAGTCCTCGTTAAAGCTGGAAATAGTAAACAGAGATGTCGACTTTAAGGGAATATAGTGGTGTTAAAACTGGAGAGCAGCTCAACTCCTCCAGCATTGAGCTGTGGAGCAGTGGAAGTGTGTTTTCTGGAGTGACGGAGCTCAATCCAGTTCCTGGAGTGGAGTTTGTGATCCAGACCTTCCATCCAACATCATCCAACATCAGTACCTGGCCGCACTGAGGTTCTCGTGACCACGGTAGTGGTAATGGTAGCAATGCTAACGCCGCAATAGCGATAACATCGAAAATGCCACGGTAGCGATGCTGGGTGAGACACCGAGGATGCAATGCTGAGCGAGGCCGGTGGCTGGTGCGGTAGCGATGCTCACACTGATAGTGAAGCTAACGCTGTGATCATCATGATGTGTATCAATGCTGTGTAGCAATGCTGGGTGAGGCTGACATCCGCCATGCTCACACCGAGGATGTGATGCTGGTAACGATGTTGTCCTCAGACTTTCAGCACGAGTAAATGTCTCTTCTAGGCAAACAAGAGGCACTTCTTACGCAATCGCATTCAAACAAGGTCAGTCAGTAAGTGAAATTGCCTCTTCAACAAACGCCGGTTCTTCTGTGGCTTTGCTCAAAGAACCTCGTGTAGAACCTTTATTTTTTTAGAGTGCCGAAGCAGGAAAGCAGGAACTGCGCTGAGGCACTGAAATCACTGTATTAAAAGGCAGAAATAGCAGCTTTTGTTTACAGTTTAAGCAGAGAGGAGCACTGCTCTCCAAATCGAATCTCAGCACGTAAATATCTGTGTGTCGGAGTCGTCTTTGTGTGATATTTGAAGGAGGAATGGTTCGGGGAGCTGTGCTTTCCGAAAGAGGGAAAAATATCCCAAAATGACTCTCAGAGTGCTGTTTTTATTCGCTGTATGGGAAAAAAATGTGCTTGGGTTTGAGTACATAAAGCTGAACATCAGCGAGTTGCCAAGTTTACTTGTGTTTATGTTGAGGATGCTGCACTCCAAGCAAGTGAGGCACTCTTTGTGTGCGTATATGTATATATATATATAGATAGATATATATATAGATAGATATAGATGTATAGACACACACTCACTTCTGTATGTGTCTCTTTTCCATATGTGTGTATCTCACATACAGATGTGCCCGGATAGCTGCCCTAAATAAAAGATGAGTGTGTAAGAGTGGAGGTGGATGAGTGGAGGGAGGGATGAGGTGGAGGAGAGGCGAAGCAGAAGGATACGTTTGAGAAATCCTCAGAGCTGCATTATATTTATATATATATATATAAGAATTTAATTAGCACTATAGCAGAGTGCACATGCTGACCAGTCCTTCCCTTCAGGTGAAATTCCACATTTTTTTAAATGATCAGAGCCATTTCGAGTGGATTTGGTGTGAAACGCTCCATTCCAAAGTGAGAATCGTTCACATACACAGACGTCTGAAGAGCTTTAATGCCTCTATAAGCTACATCACACCACATATCGAATGAATGCATTCAGTGGCAGCTTTTTTACTGTATAGTAAACCACTTAAAAAAAGGAATAATCTACTGCAGATTCGTTTAGAAGGCAGATGAAGTTGCTGAGTTTGATGGGGTCATCGCGACAGCCCTTGACGCCTGCCCATGTTTAAAAGGAGAAAGTGTAAAGTAGTTCACAGCAGCCAGAAATTCTGCAAAGCCAGCTAAATCCCTAACAAACGACATAACGCCTGACTCCCTGACGAAGAACATATTCGGCCTGCATTTCACTGACTGATAACCGGCCTGGAAGCGGAGCGGCTGATGGATTTGATCAGAGTAAAAAAAACAAAAAAACTCTAAGCCATTTTCTGCCACTGAATTGGATGTTCTGTCCATAAAGTGTCAGCGAGACCCAGTCAGCCGCTGACTCCGGCAGGTCCCGGCTTGTAAAAGGCCGTTTTGTGTGAGTGGTAAATCCCGGTAATGAGGAGAGGGATTGTGGGTTAGAAGCACCTACAGGAGTCTGTGTCAGATGGAGGGCCGCTGTCTCCGTATAAATCCGTCGGTTTTGTGTTCGGTGTGTGGATTTCTCCACATGGAGCCGTGTTCACAGCGGCGCTGTAAAACTGCCTGGCTGGCGTTTTTACTGTGAGCCAAAAGCAGGTTATTGATAAAACGCTTATTAATGTGGAATGCATGCCGTTGCTAACGTGGACCAGGCTGAAGATGGGGACTCGGGCTGTTTTGGATCTAAAGCAGATTTTAACCAACATAAATGAATCTGTTAGGAGAAGGATAAATGTAGTCGGATTATCTAATCAATCCTAAATATGAAATAATCTACAAGAAATTCTGGCGGCTTCTTAAATATAAAACCTGCAGGACAAACATGACTTCTTGCCCTTTTTCTTTGAAATTGGCTCTGTCACTTAACACACCTGTTCGTTTTTGTTGCCCCCCCATCCCCCCCCCCCCCAGCACTACGAGGGTAAGCACTTCACCTCCTATCTTTTCTGATACATGAGAAGCCAGCCACCGCCTCTTTAAGACTGATGAGGGGAGAGAGCGCCATCTATTAACCTGGAGAGAGGACAGCCAGTTGTGCTCTCTCAGAGTCCGGCTGCTGATGGCAAAGCAGCACGTGACCCCTTCTAATGAATACATCTAGCTACTTTACATTGCACCAATTGCTGACACAGATGTGCAAATGCACACACACATAGCTTGTCTAGCTCCTGCTAAAAAGTGCTGCCAATAGAATAGGACTCTTTGGAGCAGGTAAACATGAACCTGTTGGCATCATGCTGTCTAATGCCAGGCATGATGGTTGGTGCTCCATCCAATATTTTTAGAATGAGTTGGGGATGAGTTGGGAAGTTGGGGATGAGTTGGGGAGTTAGGGATGAGTTGGGGTGGTGACCATCCAACATCCTGACCTGACGAACGCTCTCGTCTTTCCTCCAAAATGTAGTAGGACACCTTCTTCCATGGACAGTAGAGACAGTTGGTACTAATGTTATGGCTGATTGGTGTGTAAATGTGTGTCCTCTGAAGGATACTGGATATAAGGAGCTGTCCTTTCAGCACCACATCTGCATGACTCTCTCTCTCTCTCTCTCTCTCTCTCTCTCTCTCTCTCTCTCTCTCTTTTGCGCGCTCCCTCTCTCTCTCTCTCTCTCTCTCTCCCTCTCTCTCTCTCTCTCTCTCTCTCTCATCCTCAAGCTCTGTTGTTATCTGTTTTGCTTATGTAACAGTTGTAATATGAGACGGAGGATGAGAACGGATCTGCAGTGGCCACTTTTTTCCTCTCCAGCTCAGCTCTCTCTCTCTCTCTCTCTCACTCTCTCTCTCTCTCTATCCGCTATAAATACCCTGCGTATCTGAAAGCAGGCTGCGGAGCTGCAGAAGCAGAGCGGGATGAGGCAGAAGTGCTTCATCACGGCTGGCAGTCACGCTTTGCGAAGAACAAAAGAGATGCAGTCTGACAGACGCAGACTCGAAGCCTGATACAGTGATCGCCCCGCTGTACAGTACAGTACTGATAGAGCTGGAAAATCAGACCCTCTTACTGAGGGGGTCAGCTCTGTGTGTGTAAATTCTGCTGATGCCGCACCGCCTCTGCTCAGTGTAATGGTGACTAACGAAGCTGTTGATGTAGTTGGGGGTGAACAGAGATGTGTGTGAGGGGTCTGGTGGATGTGAACTGAAGGAAGTGTGTGTTTCTACAGGAGTGAGTATTACAGCAGCACACTGCTGAGGTCCAGTCTACTGACCTTTAGCAGTAGACCATGCTGATGAGGATGTAAGACTGTGGTCTTTCTGACCTTATCTTGCTTAATGATCATTTAGAACTGTATAATATTAAAATTATATATTATTAATTATAATCTCTCTCTCTCTCTCTGCCTCTCTCTCTCTCTGTCTCTCTCTCTCTGTCTTTCTCTCTCTCTTTCTCTGTCTTTCTCTCTCTCTCTGTCTTTCTCTCTCTCTCTGTCTTTCTCTCTCTCTCTCTCTCTCTCTCTCTCTCTCTCTCCTCTCTCTCTCTCTCTCTCTCTGTGTGTGTGTGTGTGTGTGTGTGTGTGTAACAGAAATCCAGATAAGGGTCTGCAGTTCCTCATCTCTCGTGGCTTCATTCCGGACACGCCCATCGGTGTTGCTCACTTCCTGCTGCAAAGGAAAGGGCTGAGCCGGCAGATGATCGGAGAATTCCTCGGAAACAGCAAGAAACCTTTCAACAGAGACGTGCTGGAGTGAGTGATCACCCCATCAACACACACACACACAGATAAAGAGTGAGAGAAAGAGAGAGAGAGAGAGAGAGAGAGAGAGAGAGAGAGAGAGAGTAAAAAAACACTGGTTCAGTGTCAATATAAAGAGAATGAGAGAGGGAGATAGCGAAAGAGAAAAACAAAGAGCGCGAGAGAGAGAAATAGAAAGAGAGTGAGAAAAAGAGAAAGAGAGAAAGAGCGAGAGATATAGGGAGAGAGAGTGTGTGTGTGTGAGAGCGAGAGAGAGACAGAGAGAAAAAACAGAACTACCGGTTCAGAGTCAGTATAAAGAAATAGAAAGAGAGCGAGAGAAAGACAGAAAAAGAGCAAGAGATATAGGGAGAGAGTGTGTGTGTGAGAGAGAGAAAGAGGGAGGGAGTGAAAACAGAACTACTAGTTCAGAGTCAATATAAAGAGAAAGAGAGAGAGAGAGAGAAATAGAAAGAGCGAGAGAAAGAGAGAAAGAGCGAGAGATATAGGGAGAGAGTGTGT
>NC_132879.1:5287456-5289956 GCF_030463535.1 Salminus brasiliensis
AGAGAGCAGTGGTGGTAAATCAGCCGAGCTGTCTTCAATCAGCCGAGCCCTTTAACATCAGAGCGACTCAGGGCTGCCTGATTGCTCTCAGAAAGAGCATAACGCCTTCACTCTGCACCCTTCAGCTTTGAGGTGTGGAGAAAAACACACAGACGCTCTGGCTTTACCATGAGTGTGTGTGTGTGTTTGTGTGTGTGTGTGTGTGTGTGTGTGTGTGTGTGTGTGTGTGTGTGAGAGAAGCAGATTTAGCTGTAATAGAGAAACACTTGAAGGGGACTCTTTTTTTCTTTACTAGGAGCTTCTTTTCAGAAAGAGATGATTATCCTGTATGAATGAACGTCATGATGTCATGATGATACAACTACTACAACTAGTAGCACCCAACCAACCACACGGGGTACCACATCAACATCACAGCAGCCACTAGACACTGCCTAGCAATCACCTGTCAACACCTTCACAACCTTCACTAAGCAACTCAATATTAACCCCCTTGCAACACCATTACAACTACTTAGCCATGGTTTTGCAATCACCCAGCAACACCATAGCAACCACTTGGGATACCATGACAACTGCCTAGGAACCACCTGCCAAGACTCTAACAACCACTAAGCAATTCAATAGCGTCCACCTAGCAACACCTAAACTACTAAGCAACGCCATAGAAACTACCTACCAAAGCTGTGGTAATTAGCTAGCAACGCCATAGAAACCACTTGGGATACCATGGAAACTACCTAGCAACCACCTACCAAGACCTTAACAACCATTAAGCAACACCTAAAAAAAAGCGGGTATATAATGGGAGCTGTCTAGCAACCACCTGCCAAGACCCTAGGAACCACCAATAGCAACCACCTTGCAACATTATAGCAACTATTTGGGAAACCATGGCCACACTTAAGCAATCAGCTAGCAACACCCTAGAAACCACTTAGGATACCATGGAAACTGCCTAGCAACCACATACCAAGACCTTACCAACCACCTAGCAACACCATAGCAACTACTTAGCCACACTTTAAACATCAACATAGAAACAAAAAATGGAATATAGTGGGAACTGTCTAGCAACCACCTGCCAAGACCCTAAGAACCACCAATAGCAACCACCTGGCAACATCATAGCAACTATTTGGGAAACAATGGCCACACTTAAGCAATCAGCTAGCAACACCATAGAAACCACTTGGAATACCATGGAAACTGCCAAGCAATCACCTACCAAGACTAGCAACCACTAAGCAATTCAATAGCAACCACTTAGAAACCATAGCAACTGCTTAGCAATGCTTTAGCAATCACCCAGCAACCTCGCATTAGAGCGACTCTGGGCTGCCTGATTGCTCTCAGAAAGAGCATTACGGCTTCAGTCTGCACCCTTCAGCTTAGAGGTGTGGAGAAAAACACACAGACGCTCTGGCTTTACCATGAGTGTGTGTGTGTGAGTGTGAGTGTGTGTGAGTGTGAGTGTGTGCCATCACACACTCCGTAAGAAACAGATTAAACTGTAATAGGGAAACACTTGAAAGTGACTTTTCTTTTCCCTTCAAAGGAGCTGTTGATGGGGGCAGCTTTTAAAAAAGAGATGATTCTTTTGTTATTGGGGTCTTTTAACAGCTGAAAAGCGCTGGCAGTCTGGAGGCAGTGGGACAGATGGGACGGACTCGGTTTTCAGGTGTGTGTGTGTGTGTGTGTGTGTGTGTGTGTAAGTACCAGACTCCCTGAAGATCTAGAGAATGAGCGCCTGGCCTTGGAAGAGGAGGAAAAAAACAAAAAGACAACATCTCTCATAAAAATCCATTAGCATACCTTTTCTTTCATCTCATATACACACACATACACACACACACACACAGCCGGTAGTCTTTGGTCTGCATTTTTCTGCTGTTCCATGGTGAAAAAGAAAACATTTTGGACAAGAGCTCAGCAGCAGACCTTATTTGTCCCGCAGAAACGAAGTACTTCACTTTCCAAGAGGCTCGGTGCTGACTGATTAATGCCTCGACTGTAAGAACGTCCTGATCCAGGCTGAAAGATACTGTATGTATTAATTAAGTCATGTTTATATGATCGATATGAACTATAATAATATGAATGAAATATATCCAGATCCATCATTGAAGGAATAGTTTTATGAATATAATCAATGAATTAAGCAGAAGACTTAGAAGCTAATTGGCAGTATGATAAATGCTAATTAACAGCAGCTAACACTAGTATCAGTACCAGTAAAAAGACTGTAGACACTACACACACCACAAATTCATACTGGATTAAAACCAGTCCCCAGTTATTATTGTCAAGACTGTACAAACTGCACACACCACAAATTCATACTGGATTAAAACCAGTCCCCAGTTATCATTGTCAAGACTGTACAAACTGCACACACCACAAATTCATACTGGATTAAAAAAAACAGTCCCCAGTTTTTACTGTCAAGACTGTAAAAACTGCACACACCACAAATTCATACTGGATTAAAACCAGTCCC
>NC_132879.1:6284956-6342456 GCF_030463535.1 Salminus brasiliensis
TGGTAGGGGTTTGAGACTTGTGAACTGTTCCGGCACAGTGGGCCCTTTAATTTGGTAGGGGTTTGAGACTTGTGAACTGTTCCAGCACATCAGGCCCTTTAGTTTGGTAGGGGTTTGAGACTTGTGAACTGTTCCAGCACAGTGGGCCCTTTAATTTGGTAGGGGTTTGAGACTTGTGAGCTGTTCCAGCACATAAGGTCCTATAGTTTGGTAGGGGTTTGAGACTTGTGAACTGTTCCAGCACATCAGGCCCTTTAATTTGGTAGGGGTTTGAGACTTGTGAACTGTTCCAGCACATAAGGTCCTATAGTTTGGTAGGGGTTTGAGACTTGTGAACTGTTCCAGCACAGTGGGCCCTTTAATTTGGTAGGGGTTTGAGACTTGTGGACTGTTCCAGCACATAAGGTCCTATAGTTTGGTAGGGGTTTGAGACTTGTGAACTGTTCCAGCACATCAGGCCCTTTAATTTGGTAGGGGTTTGAGACTTGTGAACTGTTCCAGCACATAAGGCCCTTTAGTTTGGTAGGGGTTTGAGACTTGTGAACTGTTCCAGCACATCAGGCCCTTTAGTTTGGTAGGGGTTTGAGACTTGTGAACTGTTCCGGCACAGTGGGCCCTTTAATTTGATAGGGGTTTGAGACTTGTGAACTGTTCCGGCACAGTGGGCCCTTTAATTTGGTAGGGGTTTGAGACTTGCAAACTGTTTCAGCACATAAGGCCCTTTAGTTTGGTAGGGGTTTGAGACTTGTGAACTGTTCCAGCACAGTGGACCCTTTAATTTGGTAGGGGTTTGAGACTTGTGAACTGTTCCAGCACATCAGGCCCTTTAGTTTGGTAGGGGTTTGAGACTTGTGAACTGTTCCAGCACATCAGGCCCTTTAGTTTGGTAGGGGTTTGAGACTTGTGAACTGTTCCAGCACATCAGACCGTTTAGTTTGGTAGGGGTTTGAGTCTTCTTATGAACTAATTCATGGACTGTTCCAGCGTGATGTGCCCCTTATTTGGTAGGGGGTGAATGTAGAACCGGACTTGTTTAAAAAGCTGCACCCTTAAAAATAATTTAGCAAAAAAGGAACCAGTATAGTAGCAGCTGTTAGACTGAGGTCCTCTTGTGGCAGTGACAACATGAGTGTTGCAGGTCGGTTTAAATGTTGTGCATTGAACGCGTGTGTGTGTGTGTGTGTGTGTGTGTGTGTGTGTGTGTAAGTGAGTGCGAGCGAAGCATTGATCACCCTGTTAGCTGCCCGGGGACGAGTAGCTTCATTGGATTCTTTGACTTTCTGCACTATTAGAAATGTAATCTAAAGGACAGGTCAGAGTGATGCAACTGGGGCAGCTCTAAACAGGCTCTGTTACACAACCTAACTGAGTCCAGTAGCACCAGCACTCACTGGGACCCCTCCCTGTGTAGCGCAAAACTAATCGGGGAGTAAGGGTCCATTTCGGCCACAGCCAGCATGGTTTGGGGCTTAGTACACTTCACTTATACTGATACTTTAGATACTTACTAACTTTATTGTATGGTGATTGGAGCTGTATAGGCAAGGCCATGAGGTGATGACATCAGGACACACCGGTAAAGTGAACTGGGTCATCTGACTTAGCTTAACCTCAAGATCTCTGGGGTAGTCTTCCATCTTCATTATCCCATCCACTACTTGCAATGTACCAGTTCCAGTGGCATGCCCCAGAGCTTGATCCTACCACCACCTTGCTTAACAGTTGGTACAGTGTTCTCAATGCCTCACCTTCACTCCTCGAAACATCTTTGTCTTATCTGCCCGTAAAACTTTCCTCCAGAAGGCTTCTTCTTTGTCCACGAGGCTCAGCTGTGACTTTTAGTCGAGAATGAGGGTGTTATTTTTGGAGATAGGGCTTCTTTCTTGGACGTCAGCCTCTCTCGGTCGATGGCGGTGTAATACGCACTTGACAGTAGACAGTCTGTAGGCAGCTCATGGCAGGACTGTGCCTTGGTGGTTCTTCCTGAGCATCCGAACCAATTTCCTCTCAGCTGAGCGTGACAGTTTATAACTGAGTGTGGAGCTAAAGTTACAGCCTCATAGACGTTAAGGGCTTGGTTTTTGGAGATTTTGTAGAGAAAATAATACCTCTCGCCCCCCCCCCCCCCCCCTTCTCTCTCTCTATTTACTGAGACAGTGTGTGCTCTGAGCCAAGGTGAGCGTCTGTCCACACACGCCTCTGTCACTAACTTTTATGGCTGTGTGCCTAAGGAGGCTATATTAAGTGTGTGTGTCTGTGTGTGTGTGTGTGTTTACCCTTAAGCCTGGTTCGCCCCCCCCTGAGCCTGGCATTAATAGAACTGTCCCATTTAACGCTGCATTAAGGCTGACCCGAGGTCAGTTACGGTCAGGAGTTGTGTACGTGTTTATCTTGGGATTTCCCGTTACGCTTATACACATGCTGACTACACCCCCCCTCCCCCCCACACCCACACACTCAACCCACGGCAGTGACTACAGTTGTTTTGGAGGGATGGAGGCAGTTGGTGATTTTAGGTGCAGGTATTTGTCACTGTACTATGTCCAACGCATTTGACCCATCTGTGGTAGTGAACACACACACACACACACACACACTAGTGAACTAGGGGCAGTGAGCACATGCACACCCAGAGCAGTTGGCAGCCAACTCCAGTGCCCGGGGAGCAGAGAGGGTGAAGGGCCTTGCTCAAGGGCCCAACAGTGGCAGCTTTGCCAAGCCCGGGAATCGAACCCACAACCCTATAATCACCAGCTCTAACTGCTGAGCCACCACTGCCCCTCAAACAGAGACTGCGCTTGCTGCAGGCTTTATCAGCCTGCTCTTAGTGGAGCTGGGGGAGCAGTTAATCATGAGAAGCCATTAGGAGCAAATGGAGTGTTTGGGGGGGAGGTAGTGGTGAGGGGGGTACATGGGTAGGTGTGTCCCCATGTGTGCGTGAGTATCAGAAATTTTAAGCTAAGCATTAAAAGAGAGAGCTGTGAAGTTCCTAGGCCTGCCACGATGACTGCTTTGTGGACGATATACTGATCCGGTCCAGGACCCTGAACTGTGGGTTTCGTGATCTGTTACACTCATGATACACTCATAATACTCAAAATTCATGTAAAACTACAACATTCTGTATCGATGACCACTTTCCTCATGAGCCGTAAAAAATAGCTTGAAATGTTAGGTTAGGGGTCAGTATGTCACTTTGTTTAAGACGGAAAATACAAGCCTAGTTTTACAGGCCTGTTTACCACCCTGTTATCGTGTCTCAGAATGAAACCGTTTCTTTTTCTAGTGGACTTTCTAGTGGTAGGGTAAAAAAAGTTATAAGCTGTAACTTTATTGGCTGGTTTACGTCACCGTAGTACACGGTAGCCGCTTAGCCTCCTAACTTAGCCCTGCCTAGCCTAGTTACATGTTACAAGAGCAAGCAGTGTTGCCCGACAATATTGTATCCGATTGTAGGCCCATATTCCCATATTCTGGTTGGCTTAGCATTAGCTTTTAGCTGCTACCCTTGATTTCCTCTGGTTGACCTAGCGGCCTACCTGCCACAAAGTGGAATAACGAGAGTCCGGGCATGGAAGTGCTAAACCTTGACCATTTCAAGGCTAAACGCCTTGAAATGGTCAAGGTTTAGCACTTCCATGCCCGAACTCTCGTTATTCCACTCTGCCAAGATAGAAAAATACAGTTTCCCATTCTGGGCCACCGTTAAAAGAACATGTTTAACTCATGGCTGCGGCATTTTCTGCAGTCTTAGACGTTCTCCCGGTAAATCTTTAAGCAGATTAGCCAACAATAGGCTTTTTTGTTTCGGTGCTTTCGACTGCCAGCACCAATCGCTTCTTTCATACCCTTTTCAATAGCACTCACTATACAGGCATTATATCACTCTCCTCCAGCACGCAGAGTCTGAGGTGAGGTGAACGGTAAACACTGTGGGTGGGTGGCTCTCAACTCCCGCCATGAGAGGGACCATTTATAGATATGACTTATTAACACTGAAGAGGCCAGAAAGTGCCCGTTTCTGACTTTCTATCTGCTTTATTTTAAATGCTATTGAAGAGGACCTGGCCAAGACCTCAGAACAGACACTAGTGAAGAGGTCAGCGTCAGTGTTTTCAGTAATGTAACATCAAGCTGGTTGTAGCTCTTCAGGCAAACAGAGAAATCCGTTAAGTTTATGGTTTAGAAGTCTTGCATTAAGGGTGGAAAATGACCCACCTCATGTTTAACAGCAGAGAAAACTCCCTAAATGACCTTGAAATTTAGGTGACCAGTCACACCAATCACAAGGTTAGGACCAGGATTAGGGATAGGATTAGGTTTTAAAATGAGGTTAAGGTTAGGGTTAGGATTAAGGTTAGGATGAGAACTAGGATTATGGTTAGGATTAGGTTTTGGGTTGAGTTAAGGTTAGGATCAGGTCCAGGATTAGAGTTAGGATTATGTCTTAGGTTGAGGTTAAGTATAGGATCAGGGCCAGTATTAGGGTTAGGATTAGATTTTGAAATGAGGTTAAGGTTAGGGTTAGGATTAGGGTCAGGATGGGGGTTTGAATAGGTTTTGGATTGAGGTTAAGGTTAGAATCAGGTCCAGGATTAGAGTTAGGATTATGTCTTAGGTTGAGGTTAAGTATAGGATCAGGGCCAGGATTAGGGTTAGGGGTTAGATTTTGAAATGAGGTTAAGGTTAGGGTTAGGATTAAGGTCAGGAAGGGGGTTTGAATAGGTTTTGGATTAAGGTTAAGGTTAGAATCAGGTCCAGGATTAGAGTTAGGATTATGTCTTAGGTTGAGGTTAAGTATAGGATCAGGGCCTGGATTAGGGTTAGGATTAGATTTTGAAATGAGGTTAAGGTTAGGGTTAGGATTAGGGTCAGGATGGGGGTTTGAATAGGTTTTGGATTAAGGTTAAGGTTAGAATCAGGTCCAGGATTAGAGTTAGGATTATGTCTTAGGTTGAAGTTAAGTATAGGATCAGGGCCAGGATTAGGGTTAGGGGTTAGATTTTGAAATGAGGTTAAGGTTAGGGTTAGGATTAAGGTCAGGATGGGGGTTTGAATAGGTTTTGGATTAAGGTTAAGGTTAGAATCAGGTCCAGGATTAGAGTTAGGATTATGTCTTGGGTTGAGGTTAAGGTCAGGATCAGGGCCAGGATTAGGGTTAGGATTAGATTTTGAAATGAGGTTAAGGTCAGGATCAGGGCCAGGATTAGGGTTAGGATTAGATTTTGAAATGAGGTTAAGGTCAGGATCAGGGCCAGGATTAGGGTTAGGATTAGATTTTGAAATGAGGTTAAGGTCAGGATCAGGGCAAGGATTAGGGTTAGGATTAGATTTTGAAATGAGGTTAAGGTCAGGATCAGGGCAAGGATTAGGGTTAGGATTAGATTTTGAAATGAGGTTAAGGTTAGGGTTAGGATTAAGGTCAGGATGAGGGTTTGAATAGGTTTTGGATTGAGGTTAAGGTTAGGATCAGGTCCAGGGTTAGAGTTAGGATTATGTCTTGGGTTGAAATTAAGGTTAGAATCAGAGCCAGGATTAGGATTAGGATTTAAATTGAGGTTAAGGTTAGTATTAGGTTCAGGATGAGGATACGTTTATTTTTATTAACATTAAAACGACATGTCCCTCTCATGCTGCTCAAACATCTCTGACCTATTGAGGCATAGACCTCTGAAGGTGTCCTGTGGCATCTGCAACCAAGAGCAGCAGATTCTTTAGGTCCTGTATGTTGTGAGGTGGGGCCACCATGAGCATCAATGAGCCTTGGACACCCATGACCCCGTCACTGGTTGTCCTTCCTTGGTGCACTTTGGGTAAGAACTGACCACTGCATACCAACAACACTCCACAAGACCTGCTTCAGAAATAGCTCCCCTGTAAAGTTCAGCGTGTCGGACACATGCTGCTTCATCAAGTATCACCCACCTCATCGCTGTGCTCTCAGGTGGCCGAGCACGAGGGCGTTGGTGGTGTGTTGGTGGGTGTGTGGGCGTCTGTGCAAGTTAATCACAAACGTCCAAGCAGTGACCTGCTTTGACCCCAGCAGAGCTCGCTGCTGCTCTTGAGGTAGTTGGCGGGCAGCCAAGGCTATTTGCGGGATGGATAATTGGCCAGCGTGAAGTAGAGGTACAGCCCAGAAGGGCCGACGCTACTCTTAGCCCAGACACATCGCAGGCACTCAGCCAGGACTTCAGACTTTACAAGCGACAGTCGTAAAAGCTATTAAGTGCGTGTATTTGCTGAGTATTCCTTTCCTGATGCTAATGCTAATGTTGCTACGAGTGAATGAAGGCAGTTAGCCCCCAATTAGCATTATGGATATGATCGCTAGTCATTTTAGCCAAATCAAACACTGAAGGTCCACTAAGAGCAATCAGTCTGGGCCACTAATTTTGTCTTAGACTGATTTTTACACTATAGGGACAAAAGTATTGGGACACTTGCTCCTTCACTATTTCTTCTGCAATCATGGAAGGCTTTCTACTAGATTTTGGAGAGCATTGCTGTGAGGATTTGATTGTATTTAGCACCATCATTCCAGAGAACACAGTTCTTCCACTGCTTCACAGCTCAATGCTGGGGGGCTTTATACCCCTCCAGCCCACACCTGGCATTAGGAATGATGCCTATAGAGGCATGTTTATCTGCTCCAGAGAGTCCTATTCTATTATCAGTACTCTGCTGCAGGGACTGGACAAGCTGTGTGTGCATTTGCACATCTGTGTCAGCAATGGGTGCAGCTTAAAGTGGCCAAAGCTGGATTCATTTATTAGAACAGGTGTCCACAAACATTTGGACATGTAGTGTATCAATGACCCATACTCCGGACCGGTTGGTTTTTGAATGTGGGTACAAACAGAAATTGGTCAAAGTAGATCCAGATACTATCTGGATTACAAACTGCATGTTAATGCCAGGTGTGAACGGGCCAATAGTACTAGTGTGGAGTACACGATTGGGACCCAGCTAGGACCGGTTCTACAGCAGTGGGCAGTGGTGGCTCAGCGGTTAGAGCTCCGGGCTATTGATGACAGGGTTGTGGGTTCGATTCCCGGGCTTGGCAAGCTGCCACTGTTGGGCCCTTGAGCGAGACCCTTTACCCTCTCTGCTCCCCGGGCGCTGGATTTGGCTGCCCACCGCTCTGGGTGTGTGTGTGTACTCACTGCCCCTAGTGTGTGTGTGTGTTCACTAACACAGATGGGTTAAATGCGGAGGACACATTTACAAAACCCAGCGTCTGACACATTTACACAAATATGTGCACCTTTACTTTAGCAAAATGTTTATGTGCTCCATTTAATGGATTGATTTAACAAATAGTGTGTGGTTGGTGTGGCGCAACAGATAACACCACTACCTGCTACTTAGTTACAACACCATGTGGGAGACCAGGGTTCGATTCCCGGTCTGGGTGACTATGCTGCGCTACACCAATAAGAGTCCTTGGGCCAGACTCCTAACACTACATTGGCCCACATCTGTGATATGAATAACCTTGTATGTTGCTCTGGATAAGAGCGTCTGCTAAATGCCGTAAATGTAATGTAATGCAAATACGTCAAATTGATTTCTAATAATATTATTAATAAATGTTTTTATCATCAATATGTTAAATTCAGCAAAGAAAAAAAATTGGCACTAAAACATACTTATTTATACATTATTATTTAACTTGTAGTGTCCTCTACTTGTGTCAAAACCTGTATGCACAACTGTGTGTGTGTGTGTGTGTGTGATCATGCTTTTCCAGTATAATGTTAAAGTAATGTGATTACTACTGTGTCCCTGAGGCCAAGACCTTCTCTTCTTACACACACACATACATAGACACCCAAACACTGATATAACTAAGCCCAAGATAAGATCCAAGCCTCCAACTGTCCTTCATTTTAGAAAATATGACCCTCAAGTGTCTGACTGAGAGAAAAGAAGGATCGCTGGTTCGAATCCCAGGTCATGATGCCCCGCATCAGCAGCCAGAGCCAGAGCCTGAGAGAGCACAACTGGCCTCGCTCTCTCTGTTTGTGTAGATGTTTGCACACTCCCTCTCCTCACATCCCTTCAGTGAGATCAGGACGGGCATCTGCTAGCCGGTGCATCAGAGCTGGATACCCGACGCTGTCCTGTGAGCGCATTGGTTGAGCCGGTGACGATGCATCAGCGGCTGTTGGAAAAGAGGCAGTTGCTGGTTGTGGTGGTGTTGGAACAGGCATGTGTCAGTCCTTAGCCTCCCAGTGTCGGGAGCATTTCATGTGATAGGGGGAGAGTACTAACGAGTGGGTTGCGTAATTGATTGGATAGAATAGAAGGACTGCACAGCATGTCTGGAAAATGAGACAGTAAAAAAACACCTCCAGCTTCTCCAGGAGGGCAGCGATCCTATTTACAGCACTGCTCAGAAGAAGAATACGTTCAGTTTATATATACTACTGTCTTTCTCCAGCCCAAGGATACTTAACACTGAGGGGGTGAGGGCTAGACAAGAGGAATCCTAGAGCTTGGACTCTAACAGTAAAGGTGCTGCAGCGGGTTCTTTGAGTCAAGTCAAGTCAGATTTATTTGTATAGCTTTTTATAACTGTTGTCGTCACAAAGCAGCTTTACATAATTAGTAATTAGTGCAAGACGGCGACAAAAAATAAATAATGTAAGAAGACATGAAGGATCCAAGACCCCCAGTGAGCCCCAACGGCGACAGTGGCAAAGAAAAACTCCCTCAGAGCTGGAGGAAGAAACCTTGGGAGGAACCAAGACTCACAAGGGGGACCCAACCCGACCCGTCCTCCTCTGATCAGAACTATTTATAAATTATTGATAAAAATGACCAAACCAGATACAGCAGATAGTTAATAGTGGTGATATTAATAGTGCAGATAGTTACGAGTCCATTTAGGTTTTAACATGGTCATTAAACAGGTAGCAGTGGTAGGAGGGTGAGCCGCTGGTCTGGTATAGGTGGTGGTGAGTGGGGGGCCTGATGGTCGGACTGGTAGGTGGCAGCTGGTCTGACGCAGGTCGGGCTGGGTGGCCATTTACTCTGAGAAGAAAGCTCTCTCCGGCCTAGTCTACACGTATCCAGAGATTTGCCACCTTCCGTGAAGTACTGCCAGCAGAATAGGGCTCTCTAGAGCAGCTACACATGACCCTATGGGCTCCACGCCGAATGCCAGACGTTGGCTAGAGGGGTATAAAGCCTGCCAGCATTGAGCTATGGAGCAATGGAACAGTTAGTTGGTGCTCCATCCAATACTTTTGGGATGAGTTGACCTCACTAGTGCCTCACTTGTCACTGAATGCAATCAAATCCTCACAGCAGTGCTACAAAGTCTATAGAAAGCCTTCTTCCCTGGACAGTGGAGATGGTTACTACAAAAGCTGGATCAACTCTTTTGAATCACCTTGATTTTTACAAGAAACAATGAATGAGCAGGTGTCCCAATACTTTTGTCCCTATAGTGTTGTGTGCCATATAGTGAGTGTTTGAGCCTGCTGCTGCTCTCTCCGGAGGGGAGAGTGCGTGTATACGGAGCTACTGTGGCCTGCTGTGTTTGGATTAGAAGGATGGCACCAGCGAGCATCATTAGAAAAGATTACTCCACACAGTTCTGCGCTTATGTAACAGCGGCCACATTTCGAGAAGCAGCCGAGGAGGCCGTCGTTTAGACCTGTACTCAGATCCCATCCTGCCCTCTCCACGTCTACAGCTCTCTCAAGAATTGGAGTGATCACATGCACATGTACACACACACTCGGGCACAGCCTTTACTCAGCTGATGTGTAGGAGATGTAGCTCCATTAGCTGTCACTGTTGTTTTGACTGTAGCTTCTCTTTAAACCAGTAGGAGCTCTTCAGCTGCATCGCTGTTAACGGCTCAGCTCTGCTTCCTAATTAGAACACAGAGTGGGGCCTTGTGGCAAATTTGTCCCTAAAATTGGGACAAGGAGTACGCTGCGAGGAAGCAGTATCAATCTAGGGAGGGAGAGGGCTCCTAATAGAGAGCTCCTTTGCTATCATAACAACGGGAAAGGTAGCATGTACTAAGTCTCTTAATGAATCATGGGTGTGTTTTGCGGCGTAACGTGCAATGAACCAGTCAGCGTGTCCCTCACCGTTCCCTTTAAGAGCCAGGTGCGGTCTGACTTTGGCGGGTTGGGCACACGCCTGTGTTGACAATTCACTGCCAAGATAGCAACGAGCGTCTGACTGTTGACGAATGTCTGTCTAGGTTGTTTTCAGTTAGTTGCCAAGATATCAATACACCAGAAATTGACCTGAACACCCCTTATTTCGAGACCACCACGCCCATTATTCGTAGATATATTCACAAGCAGCGTTGTTTTTAAAGCATGCAGGCTGATAGCGTGAAAATTGACTGTTGGCGGGGTGTAGGAGAGCAATGAGCATCGCAGGGTGTAAGATAGGTGGGTTGGGCACACGCCTGTGTTGACAGTTCACTGCTAAGATAGCAACGATTGTCTGACTGTTGACGAATGTCTGTCTAGGTTGTTTTCAGTTAGTTGCCAAGATATCAATACACCAGAAATTGACCTGAACACACCTCATCTCGAGACCACCACAGCCATCAGCGTAGATATATTCACAAGCAGCGCTGCTGTTTAAAGCATGCAGGCCGATAGCACGACAGTTGCCTGTTGGTGGGGTGTAGGAGAGCAATGAGCAACGCAGGGAGTAAGATATGCGGGTTGGGCACACGCCTGTGTTGACAGTTCACTGCTAAGATAGCAACGATTGTCTGACTGTTGACGAATGTCTGTCTAGGTTGTTTTCAGTTAGTTGCCAAGATATCAATACACCAGAAATTGACTTAAACACCCCTTATTTCGAGACCACCACGCCCATTATTCGTAGATATATTCACAAGCAGCCTTGTTTTTGGCGGGGTGTGAGAGAGCAATGAGCATTGCGGGGGTAAGATAGGGCCCCTAAATCCTAAAGCTTAGTAATTGGATCATGTGGAATTGGATCATGTCTAACTCAGCCTTTCCAGATTGTTTTGTGCTCCCTAAAATGAAGCATCACTGTAATTTGTAATGGCTTCCTGTAACTGAGACTACCCTGACTGCTACAAAACGTTCAGTGAGACTTCAGTGAGCTAGATCGGATACTGAATCTGATCAGATATGCTCTTCATTCCCTAAAATCCAGCGACTTCTCCAGGTATCGGATCGGTGACCTCTCCATTTCTAATGCACATCACGCTGGGTAACCACCAACCCACCCCACAGCTTGCTGTGTTTTATAATAAGCAGGTGTCTGTGGCTGGTTGGTCTCTTAATGTGACTTCCTCTCGAATATCCTGTGTATTCCGTGCCTGGCAAACTGTGAAGGACTTTTTTTATTTTATTTACTGCACCCCCGCCGTTCTCCTCCTCTGTTCTTTCAGTCAGGTTACCATGCAACAGCACCATTCTGTAGGCAGGAGGCCGGACTCAGGAGCTTGGCTTCTTCTTCAGGCCTCATTGTGGGGTTGAAAGGCTGGTGCTGTCTTACAGAGCTGGGGCTTTTTGTGTGTAATTGAAGGATGAGGTGGGCACTGCTGTGAACACTGGCAACGTCACATTACGGGAATTCCAGCACACAGACCCCCCCCCCCCGCGCCACCGGAATGCTAAATCATGCTCTAGGCCTCCAGCTTGGTTGCTAATAGCTAGAAAGACAAGAACTAGGCCTTTCTTATGTCAGTGACGTAAGGTCTACCGCAGGGTCATGGTGGAGATCATGGTACCACTTCTTTCAATTCTTCTTTCTTTTCTTTTTTTTCAGCTTTACAGAGCAGCCATTAATGACACAGCCAGTTAGTTGGGTATGCACAGCTTGTTCAACCCTCTGGAGTCTGAGGGCATCTTCTCAGTCTTCTTAAATTTGCCTTTAAAGGCACTTGCATGGAAGATAATGCCCACATGTTTCATATCCAGATGTCTCAGAACCATCTCAGCTCTCTCTGTGATGAGGCCTAGAGCATTGCACGCAGACCCTGAGATACCTTGACCCTAAACCTGAAAAAACTGAAGTCAGATTTTAGAAATTCTTCATATTTCCTGTGAAAACAGGCCTGTACTCATGTGGACGAACTGTGTTGGTGCTTGAAACGGGTGTAACAGGCGTTTTGTTGCACTGGCGCTAGCTAATTAAGCTAGTCTAAGCTACTGTTTGAGATAAGGTAATAATGAGTTAGCATAAGTAGCCATTAAACCCATTAAGCCCATTGGACTTTACCTTTACCTATAACTTAATTGAGTCATTTTTTTAATTATTATTAATCCCATTATTTATTAACACTTGTATTTAGGTAAATGATCACCACCGGAGTAGCATCCTTACTCAACCCTTAGCATTCTTGCTCCGCCTGGCTGTATATTGTACAGTGTTATGGACGACAGTTATTATACAGCAGTTCAACGGCGTAACGCTGAGCTTTCGTTAAAGCTCCAGAAGCATGAATGGTCAGTATATGCTTGAGGAGATATCCAGTGGTGTGACGGGCTTTGAGCAGTATTAAAGTATTAGGTGAAGGATTTCTGGGGTTGTTGATTGAAGGTTTACAGATGTAACGCTGTGGATTTTTTTTGCACTCTCTGAGCTCTAGAACGTCCTGATTGCTTGGATGCCTACAGCCGAGCCAAGAGATTTGAAGCAGGAAGTGGCTGTGAAGCAGGATGTCTAAGCAGAAGAAACTGTAGGGTTGTGGCTTTGAGCGTCATCAAACAGTTCAGCCGACCTTGTTTACTTACTTTATGCTGCTGGTATGTTCCCCCAACATCCTGAGCTCACTAACTCTCTTGTGGCTAAATGCCATCAGATCCAAACAGCAATGCCCTTAGGTCTAGCAGAAAGCCTCCCCTACACGGTGCAGACCGTTACTCCAACAAAAGTAGGATCTAATACCCTTCAGGTCAGTAGAAACGATGAATGAGCAGGTGTCCAAATACTTTTGTCTTTTACTAGCTAAGTGAGTAGAGAGCAGGAGACCAGATTTCCATAAAGATGGCCAATTTCATATCCATTGTTTATGGTTTAAAAAAAGGAAAGGGCCTGAGGCAAAAGTTTGGAAACCCTGCCTGGCCAGAACCTTTTAACACACCCCTTTGGCGAGTATCCCAGCTTGTAAACTTTTTCTGTAGAAGCTAAAAGTCTGTCAGTTCACCTCTTCATCAACTCTTTTCCAGAAGGTTTAGGAGTTTAGTGTTTTTATGAATTTCTGACTTTTCCTCCAGAAGCGCATTTGTGAGGTCAGACACTGATGTTGGACGAGGAGGCCTGGCTTGCAGTCTCCACTCTAATTCACCCCAAAGGTTTTCCATCAGGTTGAGGTCAGGACTCCGTGCAGGCCAGTCAGGATCTTCTACACCAGCCTCTCTCATCCATGTCTTTCTGGACCTTGCTTTGTGCACTGGTGCGCAGTCATGTTGGAACAGGAAGGGGCCGTCCCCAAACTGTTCCCACAACAGTTGGGAGCATGAACTTGACCAATATTTTAGCGTTTAGATTGTTAAGCAGGTGCTTAGAGGAGCTCATGGCTGCTGATTGCTGGGACAAGGTTCGAGAAGTCTTAAAAGTTTATTAAGCTTGGAAATTTGCATCACCAGGTCTTTCCTAATGGTGCCAAACAAGCTAATTGAGGTCTGAGACCGTAAAAGTTATCTGAGATCTCCTGGGTGGTCAGTTATTTTAATGATGGTCTATTGGAAATTCTCATGATTCTGAGCTGAAGTGAGCAAAGGCCTTATTCATGCCAGTCTGCTCCATATGTTGATGGAGTGTTCTTTCAGAAACTGGTGTTGAAGTACCTTTACTGACTTCTAGCAGCAAGTCTTTCCTGTAAGCAAAGTGATTTTCATTCACAAGCCGTGAAATCCCTGTCCGTCGGTTTCGGCCACATTTATGAGGAGAATGTCCTGTAGACTGTAGGGATTTCTGCCACTGCTGGTAGACCAGTATGACCGTATGCTTCCATACACCTGCAGAATCAGCTGCTTCCTACACACTGTGGTCTTTGGCTAAAAAGACGGACTGCATATCTGCTTTGCGACCCATTTTCCACACATTCGACTCATCTCAATCTACGAATCCCATCACACACCCCACAGGTATTTATAGGTATCATCCTCGTGCAGCGCCATCTACAGGAGCCTGAAGTTACCACCACTCTAAACACGCAAAGTGACTCTTTCGGCTTATGTTACTGTGGTAGTTATTAAATGGGAAAATGTCCTGCTAAAGCTCTGGTAACAGGCCTATATACAACACAACAGGGTTGAACCAGCAGCACCTTACATAAGACTATTAAGCGCCGGTAGAATGTCGCCTTTCGAGCTGACAGACACGCTGAGTACTCTGCTGGTAATGGCTTAAAATCGCTGTTTGAACCAAACAGAGAATTGAACGTGTACTTGGACAGAGTGATTGACAAAGTGCTTCGCATTTTCCTCTCAGACCCAATTCTCACGACACATCTAATCACCTCTGCAACAGCTTTTATGCAGCTCCCATCTAAACCGTTCTGTCCATTTTGTAGAGCAAGTAGTAGAAGTAAGTTCTGAAGTGTCTTTTAATAATAATAACAACAATCTCCCTGCTTCTGCTTCAGCCTCTATTCCCAGCTCTGCATGTCCAAATGTTTGTGGACACCCCTAGTAATAAATGCATTCAGCTACTTTAAGTTGTACACACATACAGCTTGTCTAGTCCCTGTAGAGCAGTACTGCGAACAGTATAGGCCTGGGCTAGAGGGATATACAGCCCCCCACCCCAGCATTGTGCACCATCCAGTACATTTGGGTTGAGTTGTGGATTGAGGTGGGGTGGTGATCATCATCATCCAACGTCCTGACACCTCACTAACGCTCTTGTCTCTTAGAGGATTTTGCTGTCCCATTACTTTTGTCCAGCACTTAGTGTAGAGTGTGCTTTGACTGCCTTGCCGGCGAAATCTGTTCCATTTAGCCTCCACAGCATGTCCTCGGTCTCGCTACACTGGTCATGCTGGGAACCCTGCGGCGACAGAGGGCAAAAGGACGACTGCTCCATCATAGCAGGAAATTTCAATGACGATGGTTCTGTAAAGGCAGCAGTGCTGCGGTTCCGGATTACAGCACATCACAGGACGGCTTCAGTTTAGCTCTCGAGCTCTAAAGAGAAGGCATTGAGAAAGGATCTAGGTCAGTCAATGAAGCTCAGCCAGTTGTTCCAATAATCACAGTATTTTGTTGTTAAAAGTGCCTCAACTATCTACTGGAGGATTATTATTATTTCTCCTACTTCCACTTTTACTTCTCTACATATTTTGGATAAGTTTAATACTTTTACTCTGTTACATGTTTATGAGCTGCATCGTTACTCGTTACAATTATAAAAACGGTACGAATAATTTCAGACCCACAGTATCACCTCCAGAGCACTAGATGGCGCTGTCACCGGGTTTCAACACTGATCAGAACAGGCTAACACTGGAGCTCTGTTAGTTTATCTCCAGATGATGAAGAAGAAGAACCACCAGAAGAAACCAGCAGGTTTAACTCCTCCCACTCAGCCCATGTAAACATTAGCAACATTAGCAACATTAGCTAGCGAGGGTCCTGAACACCACAGCTAGCAAAGAGACACAGCATCGTATTTCTCCATTAAACTCCTCACCCTGACCCGGCGCTGAGGGGTCTGTTTCTCAGGGGTTTAAACCAAACCTTGCTGAGACAGTTTCAATGAATGCTGAACGGATTAGCATTAGCATTAGCACTGTTAAATACGAACATGAGTAAATCCCTCCCACCGTTCAGCCCTGCGTTCACTCCGCTTCAGCTAAACTCGTGTTTTATTGGTCGCCTCGTTAAAAATGACACAAGATGGGCGGAGTTTTTCAGCCGGAGTTGAACATGGTTGAACTGGATGGAGTGGAAACTCTGGTCGGTGTGTTTGGGTGAATTATGGGCAGAGATGTACAGTAAGGAAGTGGAACTACTTCACTACGGTACTTAAGTAGTAAAATACTACAATTTACTCTGTTACATGTTTGATGTGCTGCATCGTTACTCGTTACAGTTATAAAAACAGTACGAATCATTTCAGACCCACAGTATCACCAGGCCAGAGCGCTAGATGGCGCTGTCACCAGGTTTGATGAAGCCGCCTCAACACTGAGCAGAACAGGCAATGGAGCCGTGAGCGAGCATGCTGCCGTTCTTCCTCTCACTCCGCTGCTGCAGTGAGGACACTAACGCTGGAGCTCTGTTAGTTTATCTCCAGATGAAGAAGAAGAAGAACCACCAGAAGAACCTCCTCCATCTTCACCTCCTGCAAATACTCGTATGTGTCTGAATGGCCTGAGATCTTTCAGCTGTAGTTGAGGTTACAGAGAGTGAAGCTCAGGGTTTGAGCTGCTCTCCTCACTGGTTTTACAGATGAAGCTCTTGTGTGTGGCGGGTCGAGTCAGGTCTGCTCAGCTCTCTCTCTCTTATGGGCGAGTTTGTTTAGAGAGTGAACTGAAGACTCGTGTTCATGAACTCTGTCTTCTACAGTCCCGTCCTTCTACTACAGCCAGAGGAACTGAGACAGTGCTTAAGTCTGAGCATCTGAACTAATAGAAACACTGATACTCAGACTTCTGACTGATTTCTGTAAGAACTACAGAACACAGTACTGTACTTTTACTCTCAGTACTTCAGTAGTACAGTTTAGAATAAACTACTTACAAATACTTAAGTACAGAAATGCTGAATACTTTAGTACTTCCACTTAAGTCTGAAGCTGAGAAAGGCCCGTCTCCCTCCACCCATCCTCACCCTCTTCTATAGGGGAACCATAGAGAGCATCCTAAGCAGCTGCATCACTGCCTGGTTTGGGACCTGCACAGCCTCTGACCGCAAGTCCCTCCAACGCATTGTGAGGACAGCTGAGAGGATCATCGGAGTCTCTCTCCCCTCCGTCATGGACATTTACACCAACCGCTGCATCCGCAAAGCAACCAGCATTGTGGATGACTCCACCCACCCTTCACACAGACTGTTCTCCCTCCTGCCATCAGAAAGAAGGTACCGCAGCATCCGGTCCAACACGACCAGACTCTGCAATAGCTTCTTCCCCCAAGCCATCAGACTTCTCAACACTCAACTCAACTTCTGAACTGATATCTTTCTGTTACATGCTCTCTCTCTCTCTCTCTCTCTCTCTCTTTCCAACCATTTACCCCAGATAACATGGGAAGCATTTTTTGCACAAGCATTTGCACTAATAACTTTACTTTACTACCTCACTGGACTCTATTTATTGCACATTGCACAATTTGCACACTACCCCCAATTATTTATTATCCTCTGTCTGTACTGTGTTGTGTTGTCTGTCCGCACTTGTTTGTTTGTGTTGCACTTGTGTCTTGTATGCACTGTCTATGTTGCACCATGGTCCTGGAGGAACGTTGTTTCGTTTCACTGTGTACTCTATATGTAGTTGAAATGACAATAAAACCCACTTGACTTGACTTGACTTGACTTGAGCTTAAAGACACTTCTACTTCTACTCAAGTCACTTTTCTGATAGAGCTCTTGTACTTTTACTCAGCTCTGTCCACAGTGACACATCTAACATATGGTAAAGATAAATGCCTTCGCTTAGCAAGGAGAACAGTGGACTCCCAGCACCTCCTGTTCAAAAAGCCTTTATTCTAAGCCAGATCTCATACTGTAGCTTTTTCAGTAGATGCAAAGCCACATGCATGAGCCTGCGGGGGACTAAAATTGCTGACTGTGTCATTGCATAAGGCTCCACCTTTCCCCTTGTCCACTCTTTCACTCGGTTGCAGCTAGCGTTGCTGTTCGGAGCACCCATGCCGATTTGGAGTGCGCGGAGTCCCTCAGGGCTCTATATTCTGCCCTAGACCGGATCCACAAGTAAAGGAGGACGTGTTGACCGTGTTTGGAGTTTAGGATGATTTCTGAGCCGTTGGATTCGGATCGAATGTGGATTTTGATCCCGCGCACTAGGACGCAGAGGCATTAACGGCTTTTGCAGGCCAGAGACAGGGAGTCCAGGGGCCC
This sequence comes from Salminus brasiliensis, assembly GCF_030463535.1. NCBI lineage: Eukaryota > Metazoa > Chordata > Actinopteri > Characiformes > Bryconidae > Salminus > Salminus brasiliensis. The sequence goes on from NC_132879.1 coordinate 6,303,004, forward strand.
AGAGCAGTTGGGGCACAGATGGAGACCGTAGTACCTGAACTCGAGCTTCTTGGAGACATTGCAACTGACAAGATGAAGATTCAGAAGAGCAACCTCAACCTTAGTAAGTGTCCAACTACAGCATTAACCTTATTAGAATTTGTGCTTGTGTATGAGAACCCTGCACAGGTTCTTTGAGTGGTTCTTCACCATTCCAGTGAAGAACCTCTCCTGTGCCTCTACTCGAGATGGTGAGGACCGTTTCCTTCAGTTCAGTTGCCATGACAAATCGAAAGAATGGAAAAGTAAGGCTATTCGATTTTCAAATTAGAGTGAAGTATGTTGCTCTCTTTATTCTACACTATATTGACAAAAGTTTTGGGACACCTGCTTATTCCTTGTTTCTTAAGAAATAAAAAAACTAGATTTTTGAGCACTGCTGTGAGGCTTTGACTGCATTCAGTGACAAAAGCAGAAGTGAGGTCAGGATGTTGTATGATCAACACCTCACCTCATCATCCCCGACTCAGCTCATCCCAAAAGTACTGGATGTTCCAGTTTTACTGCTCCACAGCTCAATGCTGGGGGGCTTTACACCCCTCTAGCCCACGCCTGGCATTCGGCAGCATGATGCCAATAGATTCATGGTTACCTGCTGCAGAAAGTCCTATTCTATTGTACTTCTCTACAGGGACTAGACAAGCCATGTGTGTGCATTTGCATATCTGTGTCAGCAGTAGCTGATTGCGTTCATTAGAAGGGGTGTCCACAGACATTTGGACATATTCGCTTTTGGGTTTGCCGTATTACGGACTGAAGGTATTCTGACAGCTTTATTTCCGCAATGTTGAAACAGGGAAGTGAAACAGACGTTGACCCAGAGTAAACCCAAAGAGCTTATCCTGATGACGAAGGGTCTGGTTTAGTAAAACAGCTTTGTTGGCACGGAAACAGCTGAGAATTGATTATTTCCTCTTAGCTGTGCATGCGTATAAACTGGCAGTCGAAAAGAACAGCTCATAATTCTGACATTTGATGGTGATACACACCAAAAACAGCCGAAACAGCTTAAACGGACAACTAAGAGCATCTCTCAGGGTTTTGTAGGCTCTTCTCTGGGCTGTTCTGCACTGCTGTTCACTGACCTCCTGTCGAGGTTGGGGGGGTTTATTTCCCACGCAGTCCGAATACAGTCTCACAGGTTCTCAATATTGTTCAAATCCGGTGAGCAGGTTCTCCATGACATCACCTGACCTTGCTTACTCTTCAGCCCACTGCATCAGTTGATGAGGAGAGTGGCATTTTGCACTGTGTTGCTGGTGAACAGTGTATCACAACAGTGAGTCATGTTATTGTCATGTCATTTTTGGTGGTTCTTCACTAAATGAGAAAAAACGGATCCTTCATATAAAAAGAAAAAGAAAAATTACAACCTAATTAATAGAATCTGATAAAATTATTAAATTTACAAAATTATAAAAACAATTTTAACCAATTTTTAACTTTTTAAAATGTAAACTTTTTAAGTGTGTGTGTGTATGTAAATGTATATATGTATATATATATGTGTGTGTATATATATATATATATATATATATATATATATATATATATATATATATATTTATTATTATTATTATTATTATAGTATCATTTTTCATTAGATTCTGGCTCTGAGTGGCTCAGTGGTCAAAGTTTAAATCCTGAGCAACGCCGCTTTGCCATCAGCAGCCGTAGCTAGAGAGAGCACAACTGGTCGTGTTCTCCTCTAGTGGGTAGATGGTGCTCTCCCCTCTCATCACTCTTAGAGTGATGTTGGCTGGCACAGGCGTCTGTTAGCTGATGCAGTAGAGCTGGGGACCTGCCGCTTTCTTCAGAGCATATCGGCAGCCCGGTGATGCCGCATTGGCAGCAGTTCAAAAAGAGTTGGTGGCTTCAGATGTGTTTCAGTCCTTACCCTTCTAGTATCAGGGGCATTGCTAGTGCTAGGGGGAGCTATGAACAGGTGGGTTCATTGGCAGCACCAAAGTAAGACAAAATAGGGAACAATTCTACTTTAAAAAAAATATTTTTATTAGATACTATTAAGTAGTTTTTACGAATTTTTGAAGGCTTAAAAATACACCTGCAGTCCAAAATAACTTCTATCCATCCATCTTCTCATCCGATCTCTACCTGGAATCATTGGGCGCGAGGCAGGAATGCCCCCTAGACAGTGCGCCAGTCCATCACAGGGTAAAGGACAGAAAATTTGACCGTATTTTCTTGTGGTTCTTGTGGTCGTAGAACAGTGTGATCCTGCGGTATGGGCACATGACCACTGTCTGACAGACACACGGCCGACTGTTGTGTTGTGTTTCGACAGTGACTGGCATTAGGCCTGATGTGATGCAGAGTGACAGTGTGTGAGCAGGCCGCCACATTCAATACTAATTACACAAGCACAGAGAGCGAGAGCGAGCGAGCGAGTGAGCGAGCGAGAGAGAGAGAGAGAGAGAGTGTGAGTGGGCCGTGCTCTCTGCCCCGGTGTTTCCTCAGGCTGTGTCCTCTCTCCCCTCTCTCGCCATTCTGCTCTGCTCGTAATAGGTTTACATGTGTTCTCTGGCATGGTCAGCCTGGATATGCTAAGCTTCTTAAGATGCACAATTAAGAGACTGGCTGGGGGGAACTTTGCCCCCCACCACTGCTCACATACAGTAAACACTGGGGGAGGGGGGGGGGGGGTGTTCTGAAATTCGTCTGAATTCAGTGCAGTTCTAGATATTCAATATTATGGTGTTGCTAGGTGGTTGCTGTGGTGGTATGTGGTTAATATGGTATTCCAGGTGGTTACTATGGAGTCGGCTGGTGTTGATAGGTGATTGCTGTGGTGCTGGCGAGGTGAATGCTATGGCGCTGCTGTGTGGTTGCAGTGATATCCAAGGTGGTGACTATAGTGCTGCTAAGCTGTTTGCCATGGTGTTGCTTGGTGGTTGTTATGAAGGTTCTTGGTGTTTACTATAGTGTTGCTGTAGTGGTGCTAGATATTTGTTTTGAGATTTTTAGAGTTTCCTAGGGGCTGCTAGAGTGTTGCTAGATGTTTGCTATGCAGTTGCCCTGGTGTCTCATCTGGTTGCTAGCGCATTGTCAATTGTCAGCATTTGAGCACAAGACCCCATATGAACTGTGAAGCATGAAGGTGGAGATGTCATGGGTTAGGGCTGCTTTTCTGCTGTCAGGCCTGGGAAGCTTTCCAACATAGACTCCACTAAGAATTCTGTATTGTATCAGAGGAAGTTTGAGGAAAATGTGAGACAGTCTGTCTAATAACTAAAGCTGAAACATCACACAGCTGAAAGATCTCTGCATGGAGGAGTGGGAAAAACTCTCTGCCAGTTGATGCTGGAGACCATTGTAGGTAGTTATTTCAGCCGAGGAGGGAAATACCAGCTATTAGGGCATAGGGTGTCCTAACGTTGTCCTGAGAGGAAATTAATATTTTATTAATTACATTTTACAAAAGACGTTTCTTCAGTTTTATGGGTTTAGTTACATTAGATCCATCTATTATTATTATTGTTTGAATGAAGATCAAATGTCAGTAAGTGTGTGTGTGTCTGTGTCTGTGTGTGTGTGTGTGTGTGTGTGTGTGTGTGTGTGTGGAGATGAGATATTGTATATATTGATATATAGTATATATGAAATATATATATATATATATATATATATATATATATATATATATATATATATACATAATTAAGAGACTAGTGGAGAGCTTGCCAAGACATGAAAGCTGTGATTGGCAGTTAAGGTTATTTCACCATAGTTCCTTTTGAATGCTCTCAAAGTTCAAAGACTAGTACTGTGTTGTTTACATTAGAATAATAACTTCTTTGCATTTTAATTACTATAATAATTTCTTTGCATTATTTGAGCAGTTGTTTTGGAGCAGTTCTGCAAATAAATACTCTAAATATCATTATTTCTATTTGGAATTTAGGGGAATTGTTGTCCGTGGTTTATGAAATACATGTTCAACGTTTATTTCCCTTAAACACACTGACTATAAATAGTAAAACCAGAGAAACTGATCACGTAGGGTGGTCTCTTCATTTATTCCGAAGCTGTATACATATACATAATAACTGGGCCTATAAATGTGTGTGTGTATATATGTGTGTATACATATTTCCCTCATAGTTAAGCAAACATGACAGTTCCTCTGTCAGCATTTCAGCATTTATCTCTAACACACGAATTGTGCAATGTTGTCCGCACTGGTCTGAGACGGGTATTACAGTCATGCTAGCGTAGTGCCTCTGGTTACAGTTTAGAGAAGGTAACTTCCCTCTAGATCAGTGTGTGAAAGGTGTTTACACAAGCGATGTGATCTGTTTCTGTTTTGGGCTGTTTTATAAGATTACAGGAGGCATTAAAGCAAGCATGTGGGAAGGAAGAATGCTGTTGGTTTTGACAGGCTCACGAGAAGAAGGGAAACGCAGGAGACAAATATAAAGAATGACTTCACAGGATGAAAATGTGTGTGTGAGTCAGAGAGAGAGAGAGAGAGTGCTCTGAGAGCTGCTGAATCTTTGATGAGGTCTAACAGGTGGAGATGAGTGTAGTGTGTGTGTGTGTGTGTGTGTGTGTGTGTGTGTGTGTGTGTGTATTAATCTTCTGCTCTGTCTCGCTACTACAGGCTAATTAGAAGATGGATGTGAAACGCGTCCTGTGTGAATTAATTGTAGACTGCCCTGACCGAAAGAGACTGTCTACTTTAAATGATCTGACCACAGCTTCATTTCCTGGACAGTGCCCAGTGTACATGGTGGTGCTTGCAGTCATTATAGTGCTTCTGTATGATGAAGATAGACAAGGACTCTCTGGAGCAGATAAGCATGAGTCTATTAGCATCATGTTGCCTAATGCCAGGTGTGGGGCTAGAAGAGTATAAAGCCCCCCAGCATTGAGCTGTGGACCAGTGGAACTGACCTCTGGAATGATGGTTGGTGCTCCATCCAGTACTTTTGGGATGAGGTGGGGTGGGGTTGTGATCATCCATCATCCTCACAGCAGTGCTCTTCACACTAGAGACAGTTAGTCCAAAGAGAATGGCTCCTTGTTTGCAGGTGTTCCTGCATGGTCAGCTTCTGACCATAGGACTGTTGCACTGTTGTAGCACTGTTGACACTGACATGGCACCATTCATGAGACTACATAATGTGTGGTGATGGTCTGAGTGTGTATCAGGCATAGCTTTATTACTGGGGTTAGAGTCACTGCTGGGTTTAGAGTGGATCCACCACCCAAAAATAACCAGCCAATAATGGCTCTGTTGTCAGACACTGACCACTGAAGAAGGCCTAGAGGATAGCCAGCTCTCACTGTGCAGCAACAGATGGGGTATAGGCCCCAACTGTACACCTCCAAGGTGGAGCTGCAAGGCAGGTGAGTATTAGAGAGTGTGGATTTATGTATGTCCAGCAAACATCTGCGGCGTGGTCAAAACCAGGTCACTCATGAAAGAGGTTAGTGAAGACTCCAATAAGGGTCCTACAGTGGAGATAACAGCCTAGAGATACTACACTCAGAACAAGAAAGGGGCTTTAAATGGTCTCTTTGAGTGATGCCATAGAAGAACCAGTCAAGGAACCAAATGAAGAACCGTTTAAAGGCCAATTGAGCCCTCACCTGATATATAAAGGTTCTACACAGCTAAGGAGAAGGATCATGTAGCCTTGCTTTCCCATTCCAGTTGCTGTCCAACAGTGCATTTTAATGCAATGTACACTAAATGTCCAAAAGTTTGTGGACACCCCTTTTAATTAATCCATTTTGCTAGTTTAAGTTGCAACCATTGCTGATACAGATGTGCAAGTGCACACACACACTGACAGCTTGTCTAGTCCTTGTAGAGATGTTCTGCAAATAGAATAGGACTGTCTCGAGCAGATCAACATGAACCTATGGGCACCATGCTGCCTAATGCCAGGCGTGGGCTAGAGGGGTATAAAGCCCCCCAGCATTGAGCTGTGGAGCAGTGCAGGAACTGTGTTCTCTGGAATGATGGTCAGTGCTCCATCCAATGCTTTTGGGATGAGATGGGAAGTTGGGGATGATGAGATGGGGTAATCATCCATCACCATCCGAACCTCACCGACACCTCACTTTCCGCTGAATGCAACCAAATCCTTACAGCAATCCTTTAAAATCTAGTAAAAAGCCTTCTTTCCTGGTCTGTAGAGATGGAAAATTTTGGATTTTTTTTTTTAATCTTGGAAGAAACGATGAATGAGCAGGTGTCCAAATACTTTTTTTTTGTTTTTTCTGGCAGCTGTCCATATCATTCCTCTGTAATAAAGCGTCCAGATTGTGGTTTAACTACCTGTTGATGAATCATAACTGTGCAGATCTGTGCAGTGAGCCAGTGGTCCTTTCCGAAAGGACTCTCACCTGGAGTGGTTTGGAATAAATGGCGTTCCAGGCTTACGGCACTGCGCTACAAATTGCTCCCATTTTATTATTTGTGCCTGTTGTTGACTCCTACCAGTCTGAGTGGGTTGAATAAAGCCATTGAGAAGCAGAGTACCTGAGAGTGCTGCTGAAAGGTTAGTGTGTTTTGTTTGTCTCTGTGTGTGTGTGTGTGTGTGTGTGTGTGTGTGTGTGTGTGTGTGTGTGTGTGTGTGTGTGCTGCCTGGTCTGTGCTTCATTTATTTTTAATATAATTTCCAGCATTGTTGCCGGAGGTTGCTTCACATCACTCAGCATTTACTTAGCCATTATGAGAAGCACTGTGTGTGTGTGTGTGTGTGTGTGTGTGTGTGTGTGTGTGTGTGTGTGTGTGTGTGGTATTAAATAGAACATAAGAGGTTTCATGTTCCAGAATCGGTCACATTCAAGCAGGATTTACACCATAAATGAAAGCGATTGTTCAGCCAAAAATCACGTCTTTCCCTTTTAGCCCAAATGTTGTTGATCAACCAACTGTGATTCTTCAAGGTTCTTCAATGGTGCTACCCGGCTTGGGCGGAATAACGGTAATAGGGTATACCGCGGTCAAATATGTGAGAAGTATTGACATTCATTACTCAGGTATCAGGTTTAAAAAGACTTCTATATAAGCTGAAGTGTCAACTTAAGCTTTTTACTCCAGTAAAAGTGTAAAAGTACTGGTTTCAAAACTACTTCAAGTAGAAAACTGAAAGTAATGGAAGGAAAACAAAGGCTGAAAGCTTAGGCCGTGCCACAGGGGCCTATAGTGCACTAATTACATTGATTATCTGGTTCCAGTGGCACCTGTCAGGGGTGGGGTCTACATATTAGGCAGCAAGTGAACAGCCAGTTCTTAAAGGTGATCTATTGGAAGCAGGAGGATCTGAGCCACTTTACATAAGAACCAAACTGTCTGGGTCAGGCAGGTGGTAGTACATCAGGCAGTGGTCAGTACCTACCAAAAGTGCTGCTAGGAAGGACAACCAGAGAACCAGCGACAGGGTCATGGGCACCCAAGGTTCACTGATGCTTCTGGAGGCCAAACCTCACATCTTACAGGACTTACTTGGTGCCAGATACCACAGGACGTCTTCTGAGGTCTTGTGGAGTCCCTGCCTCAAATGGTCAGTAGCTCACTGCTAACTGTTGGGGTAGAAGCATCCTTTACTTGTTAGCTACTTTTATCTTGTAGATGGTGAAGTAATGGTTTGCAGGTTTTTGTGCTCTTGGGCTCCCCCTACAGTTAGGGAGTGAAATAATACACTTTCACATCACTATTGTAAATACAGATCACGTTTTGAGCGCCCCCTTGTGGACAACTACAAAATTGCATTTGTTGACAAGCTAAAGGTAAAGGAGTATGTGGACTGGGGAGGTAAAGTAATCGGATTTTACACAGATGTGACTCAGGAGAGAGGTCTTATGCTAGTTCTGGAATGGGTTATGATTTTATTTAGGAGCATAAGGTCACACAAATTATGATCGTATAATAATATTTACCTGAATTCTGCAGAATTCAACATCAGTGAAGTGTTAGTCTATTTAAATAAGTACTGAATGGTCAGTAGCTCAGTGCTAACTGTTGGGGTAGAAGCTTCCTTTGCTTTGCTACATTTACCTTGTAGATGGGGAAGTAACGGCTCACAGGTTTTGCTCAGAAGGCCAGGCAGAACACTGAACACACGGCTGTTAGCAAACACAGCCGGCTGTACGAGTGCCCAGTATGTTGTGATGGAGAGCTGCTAGTACAAATACTGGCTGATCAGAGCCAAAATCTCATTCCCAGACTCAGTTTGATTGATTGCAGGCAGGCGTACACTGTCAGATGTAGTGATTTTCTGTAAGGCTGGGCTTTTTAATCTCTTCCCTCAGCATTGAATGTCGGTTGGAGTTTCTTTCCTCGGCAAGAATCCGAATTTGCCTCTGGAGCTATTCTGCACTGATAATTATAGGCTGGCTTTAGGGATCCAAATTCAGACTCTTGCCTTGAATTAGGAGCTGATAATAGGCCTCATGCAAACGTGCGATTTGTCACAGTCGCTGACGAAACCTCTCCACAGAGCTCTGAAGAGCTTTGGAGCTTGGACACGTCGAGCAGGCCTCAGAAACTGCTGAACATGACGGAGAGGAGTTCAGGGCCGAGATGGGAATGTCATGATAACTGTATTTAGGCTTCAATACTGATGCCAACTATCAAAAATTGGGGATGCAGGATTTTATTGGATTCATATCACGGTCAGTATTAGCAGATACACTATTTGGACAAAAGTATTGGGACATTAAAAGGATACAAAAAAAAGTTGGAGTAACTTCTTTCATCTTTCTACTAGATTCTGTAGCATTGCTGCGAGGATTTGATTGCACTCAGTGAAAAGAGCATTGCACAATATGTCCAAATATTTGTGGACACTGCTTCTGATGATGAGTTGGTGCCATAGTGGGGTATTGTGGCTAAGCCTGCCACAGTTATTACTGTTGCAGGTCTATGTGAGGATTAGGGTTTTTTTGGGCTCCTGGGCTCCCCCTACAGTTAGGGAGTGTAATTCACTTTCACATCACTGACATAAATACAGATCACGTTTTGAGCACCCCCTCGTGGACAGCTGTAAAATGCCTTAAAGGAGTATGTGGACTGCAGAGGTAAAGTAATAAGATTTTGTGCAAGTTATGATTTCTTTAGTAGCATAAGGTCACACAAATTATGACCGTATAATAATATTTACCTGAATTCTGCAGAATTCAACATCAGTCAGGTGTTAGTTTATTTAAATAAGTACTGAAACTTCCAGTATTGGCTTGTTCAATATGTTAATGCCGTCTGCATATTAAAATCAATTAAGGCTAATGCTAGCCCGATATTCATCACTAATTTAACGATACATAGTGCCACACTAAATGCTAGTGCCACAACTGTCATTTTGTCCTGCTTCCAGCACCCCTTATGGTCCACCTTTCATCCACACTGCCAACCAGCTAGCTCTGCTGCTGAAATATTGATGGCTTTCAGTATAGCTAGAGGCGCACAGTGTATTAGTTGATATTGGGAGTTATATTGGATGGCGTGATGGACGAACCGCGGGAGAGAGAGAGGTGCTGAAACAATGAATGGAGTGTTTGTCTGAGTGCATCGGCCAGAAATGTAACGTATCATGTAAGCAGAGTCCAGCTCTCAGCGGGGGACACGAAAGACAGATCACTAAAGATCACAATGTCCCAGTGATTGTCTGAAACGGGACACAGCTCTCCACCATAATACAGGCAGAGGAAAATAAGCTCCTCTAGCACTGCCGAGCGGCTTTTCTAAATAATGCATTTTCCCTGCTGCCCAGAGCCGTTTGTCAGAGTGTGAGGTCATTTATTGCTTGTGTTTTTGGCAGAGGAGGAACTGAGGAAGCTGCGAGAGGAGACCAATGTGGACACCCTGAAGCAGGAGCTGGAGAAGGAGCGGGTCCGGAGGCTGGACCTGGAGCAGAAGATGAACGAAGTCCTGAAGACCAGGTGAGCACAGCTGCACTATATGGACAAAAGTATTGGGACACCTACACGTTACACCAACAGGAGCTTTTATGACATCCCATTTTAAACCTATAGGCATTAATATGGAGTTGATCCCCCTTTTCAGCCCTAACAGCTGGTTTGAAAGCAGTTATTGGTGTCTGAGACCTTTATAAAGGACGAGGACACCACTCTGTAACTTTACGCGGTTCTCAAGTTTTTAAAAGTGGTTCTCGAAGACTGTTCTGAGGACCACTACACAGTCCAGATGTTTGCTCCAACTTCGCTCCAATGCATTGGGACAGAGCAAATATGTAGAGGAAGACCCTGAGGTTCAGTTTGAGAAGCACTAATTCTCCATCATTGAGAACAGCTATTTATCCAGGTGTGTCTGCAGGTTTTTACTCATGACACATGAGGCCCACCATATGTACCAGATCACACCACGCATGTTTCTCAGGCTGACTAGGTTCGGTTCTGGGCATACGGGTACACACCCTGGTGTGTGAGTGGAGAGCAGAGTTGTATTAGTGTGAGGTGTGGGAGTCTCATATGGACATTTGCTTGCTTTAGCTTCCTTTAACAAAAAGAGCCAATGAGCTTGCTGGTTATGCGTAGAGGTTAAAAAATATTTTCATATTAATAATAATAGTTTTATTGATCTTTTAGATCAGCAGGAAAGTTAAAACACTACACAAATGCAATCTAAATTTAAAAGATAAGAGCTACATATGAGTTGATTGCTAATTTAGCAATTCATGATCTGAATAATCGAGTATCCATTTCAATAATTGATGGATTATTTGACTATCAAAGTAGTTGATTGTTGCAGCCCTAAACCACACGCCCATATGTGGATACACTTTCAGCTGGTTCTTGGTTCTCAACTGGATATGCCTTAACTCAAGAACTCCTCAAAACATTTTAGATCTATTTGCTATCTTTAAAATTACACATTACACAAGAGATGTTAGTTGTACGGCTATAGGATTGGTATTGGTATAATGTACTTGGTGAATATAAATGAGTGTCTATGGAATGAGACCTTGCACCTAGTACTAACCCTAATCTCATCCTAAACCTTAAATCTAACCATAAACCTAGCCTAAAAAGGGTGAGGGTAAGGTTAAAGTTAGAGTTAGGTGTAGGGTTATATCCAATAGACAGTCATTTACATTAAACTTAGTTCAGTCGTATTTAATAGATATTCAGTCTGGTGAGTGTCTACAAGGCATCTACAGTGGACCGTCCAGGTGTTACCCAATTAGTCTACCAACTAAGACCATTTTTTTAGCTAAAATTACTTTCAAAAGTGCAAAAAAACGTCTAGAAAGAATTAATTAACTGTATTATGTCCATACAGCAATCTCAACATGATGTTAGCTATGTTACGTATAATGCATACATCGCCACGCTTCACTGCAGACAGGGCGTTTTTTTCAGAGTATGCTTCATTTTTCTTTTTCTACCAGACAAATCGCTGATCCATAAGACCGAAAAGGTCCAGTTTTGTTGAATTGCTCCACTATACAGAATCCCAAAGCTTAAATAACCCTGTGGCTCATTTCTCTGGTTTGGAGAGTGGAGCCGACTGTGAGAGTGGAGCCGGCTTGTGGGTCAGTAGAGGTGTATGGGCATGGGGACCTTCAGTGTTTAGTATACGCCTTACTCTGCAAACCTCTGAAACCTCATTGCTGGCTGCCACCAAATCTTGCTGCCAGTCCTTGGGCCACCTCCTTCCTCAGGAATCTGGTGGCAGCTGACGATAGCTTCCTCTTTCTGCCACATCCAGGTAGTGTAGCCAGTGTTCCCAGTGTTGCTTCCAAATGTATCTCTAGGTACATTCAGTGCCGTGGCTACCTTTCGTTCTCCTTTTCCTTGTTTGTGATGGCAGTGATCTTTTCTCTGGACTTTCTGGACAACTCTCTTGACTTGGCCATATTTCTAACATGCAGTCTAATGTCACCTGATGCAACTAATGAAGCCCTTGATTCGTCACCTGATCAGCAAATGTGAGTTCTTATGAAGGACTCTATTCAAGGGCTTGAATCATTTTCATCTTTATAATTGTTGTTTTTGATGAATCACCTTTATATTAACTATAGTAAGGAGCCACTGATTTGAGATGCCCCCAGTGCTCTTTTAATTAAAGTACTTAATTAATCAGTCAGGCCCTGAAGTGATCACTCAGAACACATTGCAGGAAAACTAACTGGCCCAGGTTTTGGCTCAGCACAGGCTTGCTTTCTTTTGCTGAGCTGTGTGATCAGTAGCTGTATGTTGGCAGTGCTCACTCACCCTTCTCCTGCATCACCGCTTCAGAGACAGGACAGGACAGGGCTGGCCAGGGTGGGCTGTCCCAGCCTGGGCTCCCCTAGTTGGGCTTTAAAAATAGCCACTGCCGCCTCCGCCCCTTTTGGATGCTTCACAGAGAGTCTAGGACATTCTTCGGCAGTTGGGGGTGAGTAAAGGGGTCGAGCGCTGAAGGATCATTGCACAGAGTTACAGCTTGTTATGCCTAAACCACAAAGTACACAAATGTACAGCATCAGCTGTGAGGCTCTAAGCAGCCTGCTTCATCTGAGTTCACCCACTTAGCACTTACAACCACCAGCCTAATACTGTCTAGATCCCCCTTGTACCCCCAAAACAGTTCTAAGCCATTGAGGCATGGTACTCTATGTGATTTCCATGTTGTTGCTAGGTGGTTGCTATGACATTGGTTAACAGTTGCTAGGTGGCTACTAAGGCGTTGCTAAGCGATTGCTGCATGCCTGCTATGGTGTTGCTTTGTGGTTTCCAGGGTGTTGCTAGGCAGTTGCTATGGTATCCCATGTGATGGTGACTGTGGTATTGCTAAGTGGTTGTTAAGTGGTTGCTATGGTATCCCAGGATGCTGCTTTGTTGTTGCAGAGTGCTGCCTAAATGAGTGCTATAATGTTGCAAGGTGACTGCTGTGGTTTTTCAGATGGTTTCCATGGTGTTTCCTAGTGGTTGGTAGGCAGTTGCCGATATACAGGTCATTGCTAAGTCACAGCTAGTTGCTTGCTATATGAGCACTGTAATGTTGCAATGCTATGGTATCCCAGATGGTTGCTATGGTGTCTCAGGTTGTTGCTCAGGTGTTGCCAAGAGGGTGCTGTGGTTGGGGCGGCTGTGACCTGAAGGTTAAAGAAAGTGACTTTGTAGACAGAAGGTCGGCGGTTTGATCCCTTGAACTGACAGGACGCGACTGAAGTGCCCTTAAGCACAGCACCCAACCCCCAACTGTTCCCTGGGTGCCACAGCTAGGGCTGCCCACCACTCCGGAGGTGTGTGCCCACTGGTCACTCTAGTGTACGTGCACCACATTCATTCCTATGGGGTAAACATGTTGTGTGTGTTTATCTAAGAATGTAGGTGTGTGTGTGTGTGTGTGTGTGTGTGAATGTATATGTTTATTTATCACACATCATTTTCTGTTGTTTTTCAGGTTAGAAGACTCACCTCCACAGCCTTCTCGTAAGCAGCAGTCCCCTTCGGCCAATGGCACGGGTAACAGAACACACACTTCACGCTCTAATGAGGTGTTTACTCTGCCGAGAGCCCTGCTGTGAAGCATTTTGCATCTCTACCATTGTTTCTCTGATATCAACACACAGATTGTGTATATGTGTGTTTTCCTGTGTGTGTGTGTGTGTAGGAGGTGAAGGTATCCCACCCTGGCAGTCAGATAAACACGGTCTTCTCTCTGATGTGCTGTCTGTCTGTCTGTCTGTCTGTCTGTGTGTTTGTGTGAACGGGGCTCCCGTGCCTCAGAGCTTGACTCTGCTTCAGGAGGCATCAGAGCCTGTTATTTCAGGCAGCAGTTTAAATTTGTAGACGAGCCTATCTAGGCCAGAGGAGCCTTTTAGTATTTGAGGAGAAACAGAGAAGAGAGCAGGATGTGGAGCCGGAGAGCTAGCCTTACACACACAGACACACAGAGATACACACATATACACAGGCACACACACGAAGTAAATTAGGTTAATAGAGCTTGGGTTTGTGCTCTGAAGTAGGCAGACCAGTCATTGACACCCTCTTTCATTGTCTGTCTCTCTCTCTCTCTCTCTCTCTCTCTCTCTCTCTCTCTCTCTCTCTCTCTCTCTGCAGAGAAGCAGCAGAAGGAGACGCTGTGCTTCCGGCTGCAGAAGTGGCTGTACGATCGCTTCGGTGTTTACATCGAGGACTTTCGCTTCCAGCCTGAGGAGAACACAGTAGAGCCGGAGGAACCTCTCAGTGCTAAAAGGTGGGGGAAGAGTTCTGGGACTGTTAAGGTTCGATGGGGTTCTTCAGTAGGGGGAAATTTTTTAAACTTGAGATCTACTGTTGAGCACTGTACCTACACAAAACTGCCCTAAATGTTGCGCTGCTGGTACGAGTGGATCAGATACGGCAGTGCTGCTGGAGTGTTTAAACACTGTGTCTGTCCACTCACTGTCCACTCTCTGTTAGACACTCCTACCTAGCTGGTCCAGCTTGTAGATGAAGGTAAAGTCAGAGGCAGAAGCTCTCTGTTTTGCTGCTGCACAGTTTCTGCTGGTCATCCTCTAGTCCTTCATCGGTGCTCCCACAGGACGCTGCCGTCCACAGGAAGGACGCTGTAGGCTGGATGTTTCTGGTTGGTGGACTATTCTCAGTACAGCAGTGACGCTGAGGTGTTTAACACTCGTACCCCCAGCGCAACACACACTACTAACACACTCGTCACCACCATGTCAGTCAGTGTCACTGCAGTGCTGAGAATGACTCAGCCACCACACAAATAATAGCTGCTCTGTGGTGGTCAGTCCTGTGGGGTCCTGAGCATTGAAGAACAGGGTGAAAGGAGGCTGATAACAGAGTCTGCAGAGAAACAGATGGAGACAGCCTGGAGTTATAGAGCTACACAGTGCTCCTATATGGGAAGTGGAGATGACAAATGTTTTTTTTTTTTCATGGGGTGTCCTTATTTGTTCCAAAAGACTGTATGACGTCATGAAGTCATGGGGCCCGGTGGTCGTGACTTTCTGAATCCCGAGCCGAGCCCCTTTGCCATCAGCAGGCAGAGTCAAAAAGAGCACAATTGGTCATGCTCTCTCAAGATGGATAGATGACGCGCTCTCAAAACTCTAAAAGCGGTGTTGGCCGGTACATCGCTGTTAGCTGATGCGCTGGGTCCCTAACTCCACCACTTTCCTCTGAGTGTATCTGCTGACCGGCGATGCCACATTGCCAGCAGTTTGAAAAGTTTGAGAAGGTGGTGGCTAGCTTTGCCTGTATCAGACTCTCCTAGTGTCCGGAGCACTGCTCATGCTAGATGGGGAGAAAAAGGGAATACCTCAATTAATTAATTAATTAATTAATTAATCATTTTAATGAATTATAAAGCCTAGAGAATCTGTCAGTCCCACAGTTTGCAATGCTTATTGGTGCGATATGTTTCCATTGCATTGCGACTACATTAGCCTCATAGCTCTACTCAGAGAGCAATCTTCAGACACTAGTAGCATGCATTTGATTTGATTAAGGGTCTGAAAACACCACACACCCTGAAGATCATGGTATTCCAGGCCTAAGACGTGGAGTAAGCTTTGCACTAGAGTGGAGCTTGCACAGTTGTTCAAATGCTCAAGCCCTCCCTCTATTGGCCAGCAGACAGCATTGCACTGCAAATGCTCTTTAGGTGCTTTTAATCCATTCAGATCTCGGGCAGGATGACCTTGCTAACTGTGTAGCACTGCCTCTGCCAGGCTGTCAGAAGAAGTTTGCATTTATTTCAGAATCAAAAGATCTGTGGAAGGGTAACCTTGTGCCTTGTGATGTGAGGAGGAGTGGTGTAGGTGTGTATGTGTGTGTGTGTGTGTGTGTAGGGGGGTGACTCATAAAATCATCCTTGATTAATAAAAGAGTTGGCTCACCCTTGACTGTGCCGCTTTGGACCAGCGCAGTGAAAACGTACTGTAAGAAACCTTTCTCTCTTTTTCTCTCTCTTTCAGGTTAACGGAAAACATGAGACGACTGAGTGAGTCACTTCTCCGCTTTAAGCTACTTTGCTTTATGATGGCTTTGACAACACTAATGCAGACGTCCATTAAGTGTAATTCTGTGGTGGCTCTACATTAAATTACAGTTGTGAGCGAACCAATTAAGGCATGACTGTAAAGTGTGTGTATGTGTGTGTGTGTGTGTGTGTATTTGATGTACACAGAGCGCTGTGCCAGACCCATAACTAACTTCCTGAGGAACCTGTCCGCCTTATCAAACTGGCACTCAGTCTACACATCAGCGATTGCCTTTATTGTGAGTATGGACCTGAATTACCTACAGTTGTGAGTTTGCATGTGCTTATAATGGGCATGAATGACACGGCAGTATCAGGCTTCTTATCAGGCCTTTAAAAGGAAATAAACAAGGATTTGGTTGCTCAAAATGGTCATATTTCAATCAATACAGGGTCAAACATCCATACAGAACACCTAAAATTAAAGGTGGCGCCCCGACTAGATGTCTAGGTAGCCGTCAACACGTTCTATCAGAATTCTGGTTGGATATTCGCCACTCTATTCTGCAAAACTGGTAGTTTTGGGAGTTTGTCATTGTATTTCTTGGTTCCCTGGCACGGCCCACATATTTTCAATAGAGTTATGGTCAGGACTTTGGGAAGGTCGTTCCAAAAGCTCAATGTAAGCCTCCTTCATCCATTCCACCACCTCTTGTGTTGTGTGTTTGGGGTCACTGTGCTGTTGGAACACCTAACTGTGCCCAGGTTTCAGTCGTCTAGCTGATGGATTGAGGTTAGGCTGAAGAATTCGGAGGTGGTCCACAGTAGTCCTTCATTATTTCATCCACTTTGTGAGATGTACCACCGGTTCCACTGGCAGCGAGGCTAACCGCCTCAGAATACAATGCTACCACCACCATGCTTACCAGTTGGTAGGGTGGTCCTGGGGTCAAATGCCTCAGCTGTAGGATTGCCATAACCTGTATTATGAACATTTCTGTGTCCCACAGCTGTATTTGTCTCTGCATCCTTGTGCTATGTTGCAGATCATTTAATTGACCATTTATTTTGAAAAATGAAGCATAATATATGTGTGTGTGTGTGTGTGTGTGTGTGTGTGTGTGCGTGTATATATATATACATATATGTGTGTGTATGTGACTCTGCATTTTCTACTCCACAGGTCTACATGAATGCTGCATGGCATGGCTGGGCCATCCCAATGTTTTTATTTTTAGCCATTCTGAGGTTGTCCTTGAATTACCTCATTGCCAGGTAAGCCGTCAGATCCGTCCTCTTTCCCTTCTATAATTAAAAAGGATATTTCAAATACATGAGCATATTTTCACAGATGATTTTCACAGGGCTTAATAAACCACACTAAAAAAGTGCCTCTGTCAATGAATAGACAGTGATGGTGCCTTAGGAGGAGGCGTGTTGGTAACCATGGTTACCAGTTATGTGGAAACACTGGTCCAAAGATAGATATCAGCTAGAGCAGAGGAAGGAAAGAGACCCTGTTGTTAAGTCTATGTTAAGTGTGCGTTAAACTTCGACTACGCCCGTGCCTTTAAACCCTTTAAACCCTGTTTCTGATGCTTTCTTCTGCAGAGGGTGGAGGATTCAGTGGAGTATTGTGCCTGAAGTTTCCGAACCGGTGGTGCGTCTCATTTCTTTACTCTCTCAGATTGTCAATTCAGTTCATCCTAACCTGAAGCTTGATGAGCTCTTCTGAAGGTTATCGATTTCTTCTCTCTTTATTGTTTTGGCTTCAGGAACCTCCGAAGGAAGACCTGACTGTGTCTGAAAAGTTCCAGTTAGTTCTTGATGTTGCCCAGAAAGCACAGGTATCTCAGCTATTCATTATCAGATTGCTGAGGTCGAAAAACACCTAAACATTTAGCTGTCGACCTAACACTATATGTCCAAAAGTATGTGGACACCCCTTCTAATGAATGCATTCAGCCTCTTTTAAGTTGCACCTGTCGCAAATGCAAATGCACCCTGTCCCTGTAGAGAAGTACTGCAGATGCACACATTGGCACCATGCTGCTGCCTAATGCCAGGCGTGGGCTAGAGGGCTATAAAGCCCCCCCAACATTGAGATGCGGAGCAGTGGAACTGGGAGTGTTCTCTGGAATGATGGATGGTGGTGCTCCATCCAATACTTTTGGGATGAGTTGGGGGGTTGGGGGTGACGAGAAGGTGGGGTGGTGATCATCATCCAGCATCCTGACTTCACTGATGCTCTTGTTGCTGAATGCAAACAAACTCTCACAGCAATGCTGCTCCTAAATCTGGCAGAAAGCCTTCTTCCCTGGACAGTGGAGACAGTTACTCCAGCAAAAGTAACTGAAAAGTATGTCCTTGATTGCAGAAGAAACAATGAGAGAACAGGTGTCCCAATACTTTTGTCCATATAGTGCATGTTTATCATCTTTGTTTTTAAAGTAAACGTCAAAGTAAACTTCAGATTTCAAATCTAATAAATTCCCTCATGTTCCTCGTTTGGATTTCTGTAGAATCTTTTTGGAAAGATGGCTGATGTCTTGGAGAAAATCAAAAAGTGAGTAAAGCTGAACTAGAGATGTGCCGTTTGCTGTAAATATTAGATGTACAGATGAAGAGTGTTGGTAATATAGGTATATTACAGTACACTGTTATGAGTCTTTGTGTATGTTTAATGAGTGTGCTTTGTTTGGCTGTGTTCTTTTGTGGGTGATTTGTCTGTTTGTGTGTGTGTGTGTGTGTGTGTGTGTGTGTGTGTTTGATGCAGTCTGTTCATGTGGGTGCAGCCGGAGATAACTCAGAAGCTGTACATCGGTCTGTGGGTGGCCTTCATCTCATCCTGCGTCCTGCCCTACAAACTCATGGGCTTTATTATTGGTGAGAGCTTAGTCATACCCATACTACTGATCTGCGTTTTACTAGTTTGTGCTATTACAAATTATTACACCATATGTCCAAATGTTTGTGGACAGCCCTTCCACTGAATGCACTCTGCTACTTTAAGTTGCATCCATTGCTGACACAGATGTGCAAATGTGCACACACACACATAAGCTTGTCTAGTCCCTGTAGAAACGTACAGCCAAAAGAATAGGACCCTCTGGAGCAGATGAACACATGATAAACCTGTTGGCACCATGCTGCTGCCTAATGCCAGGCGTGGGCTAGAGGGGCAAAAAGCCCCCCAGCTTTGAGCTTTGGAGCAGTGGAAGTACTGTGTTCTCTGATGTGAATGATGGTTGGTGCTTCATTCAATACGTTGGGGATGATGTGTGGTGGTGATCATCATCCAACATCCTGACCTTACTAGTGGTCTTGTTACTGAATGCAATCAGATCTGCACAGCAATGCTCCAGAATGTGTAGCTGTAGCTTTTAGCCTTGCCCCAGAGTCTTACTGGTAAAAATGTATAAGCCTGTGCTTTCCCTTCTGATGTGAGTTTATCTCTAGTTTGGTTCAGCTGAGGTAGGCCAGAAGTTAGAGAGAAGAGCTGGTATAAGCTAACATTGGCTAATGTTAGCATTTGTCTTGGTGTGGATTCCCATTTGCCCCTACCTGCTTTTGCTCCATCGCTTGGAGTGCAGGAAAAGCCACGGTCACAAAGCCTGGTTCCCATAGCATCCCATATTCCCATAACTAGCCCAGTCTGGAGGTGATGAGCTGCTCTCCAGTATCAACAACACCATGTTCTCGTGAAGTCGCTGTCACGTTTTACTGTTTCACCAGCTTTGTCTAGGGCTTTCTCTAGTGGGTGGGGTTCCCAACAGTTTTGAGGTTTTGGGATTGACCCCTTTTCCGGCTCTGTTTTGGCTCTGTTGGAACAACAGCGATTAAGGTTCACTAAGGTGGTCACCTCCAGGCAGCTCTCGATGTCTTCGTTCATGTGATGTGTGCTGAAGAAGATGCTGGTTGTGTGTTATGCATATTTGGATGTGTGCGTTCTCACAGGGCTGTACGCGGGCATCAAATTCTTCATCATCGACTTCCTCTTTAAGAGCTGTCCAAAGCTGAGGGACAAATACGACACTCCATATATTGTCTGGAACAACCTCCCCACGGACCCCCAGCTGAAAGAGAGGAGCAACGCCACCGTGTCCAGACGGGTACGAGACACTAAAACCACGCAGTAGATTGAGATACTAACCTACATTTTATACTGCCTAGGAAAATCCAAACCACATAAAAAGGAATAGTTTGGCGGAAAATCACATTTACACTCTTTGTTGTCATCAAGCTTGGTGTCTGAAGATCCCGAATGCTCCTTTAGTTCTGCACTGGAGCTAGGACAGAGATACTGTTGCTAATATAACTGAATTGCATACCTAAACCATCACTCGTAGCTCTGCTGTATGACAAACGGCACCCTATAAAACAGCAGCAGCCATTTTCATTAAGCCTCATCCACTACATGGACAAAAGTATTGGGACGCCTGCTCGTTCATTCAGTGTTTCTTCTGAAATCAAGGGTGTATTGTTGGAGAAACTATCTCTGTTGTCCTGGGAAGGCTTTCTACTAGATTTTGGAGGAGCACTGCTGTGAGGATTTGATTGTAATTCAGTGATTTAGCTCAATGCTGGGGGCTTTCTACCCCCTTAGCCCACGCCTTGCATTAGGCAGCACGGTGCCAATAGATTTGTGTTTATCTGCTCCAGAGAGTCCTATTCTATTGACAGTATGTCTCTACAGGGACTAGACAAGCTGTGTGTTGTGCGCATTTGCACATCTATGTCAGCAATGGGTGCAACTTCAAGTAGCTGAATGCATCCATTAGCAGGGGTGTCCACAAATATTTGGACATGTAGTGTTATGGTGTTTTGAGGCAAGGTGAGGCATGCAGTTAACTGGTTTTAGCTGTTGTTAGCAACGTTAGCCTCAGATCTCCAGTGCAAAACTAAAGTAGCAAGTCTAGGTTAATCAGATTATGGGATACAATTGTGTAAATCTGCCAGATTGTCCCTTTAATAAATGTTTAGATGTCCTGTTTACTGCAGACATCGTCTAAACGAAGCGACCGTTTGCTTTATCTATCTGTATTTTTCGGTTGTCAAGTGTGTGACTATGTAGTGTGTCTGGGTCTGTCTATGTATGTACTGTGTGTGTATGTGTGTGTGTGAGAATGTAAGCATCTATGCATGTGATGAACATGAAGGGAGTCCTTCTACAGTACTGTGCAAAGGTCTGCGGCTGCCCGAGAAGAGTCTATTTAAAGCCTTGTGGAGACTACACAACTTTAACAAAGGCAGCAGATTGGCAGCAGATCTCCACTGAGTGGAGATGCCCATCACACACCAGACAACTAGGGATCATCCACTACACAATGTCTACCTGCTGCTAAACCGAACTGAACCGAACACACCCCAAAACACTCGTACCTGCCGTTGCCTAGTAGTCGCAGAGTCGCCCCGGCATTTGAGACACCTTTAGGTGAGATTGTGGGTGGGAAGACGGAGTCAGCATGGTCGGTACAGACTGCAGAGAGCTGTAGTAGGACTAGGAGGTAGTAGGCTGCCCTACATACGAGGCAGATGTTGGCTTCTCATATGAATTTCAGTTCAGGTGCTGCAGTATCGGACCTGTACTAGCGCCAGGATGGAGCTGCTGCATCATTTAAATTAAGAAGCTGCCTAAAAACTACCTGAGAACTGCTCTCTTCAGGCCCGGTTTTGACGGGACCCGTTCAGATTGAGTCGCTGACCAGTCTACACTACTAGATTACGCTCAGAGTCGGGTCAAAAACATCAGATGTTAGATACACTCTGAAATCGAAGCCTGCACCCCTCACACACTACTCGATTATGTCTCCAACTGTCAAATGACTGACGATAAATCTGCAGGCTGGAGCCAACCAGCTGAGACTCTGGGCATTATGTATTCCCAGCTTCAAGCTGTTTATCTGCAAGTATTTTATTTTCTGGAAAAGCTAACGTTAGGAAATATGACCACAATAAATAAAAAAAAAAATGATCATCCCACCATACAGCATCCTTTCCTCATTAACGCTCATTAACTGCTGAATGCAGTCAATTCCTCACAGCAATGCTGCGCCAAGATTTAGTAGAAAGCCTTTTTTCCCTGGACAGTAGAGACAGTTCCTCCAACAAAAGCAAGATAAACTCTTTTTGTATCACCCTTGATTTCAGAAGGAGCAATGAATGAGCAGGTGTCCCAATACTTTTGTCTATATCTATAACTCTGGGAAATTCGTCAAAAACCTTCTCTGGAAATATTTCGATTTATAAATGAAGTACCACGCGACCGATTTCCCTCATCTGTCTCTTACAACAAACACAAAGGCTGCGTCCCAAACCGCACACAAACACACTAAATCTACCACACCACCACTAGAGGTGCATGTGTTTGTCTACACGTTAGTAGAGTGTAGAAGTGTGCAGTTTAGGACATAGAAAACGAACCCTGCCAGTACTGCGGGGAGCTGGGTCGAGTAGGACACCGGAGTGTGTTTATAAGGAACGCTACTACCCTTCAACTCTTCCAGAGAGACGGAAAGAGCGAGAGGTCCGGAAAAGGCTGCAGAGAGACGGCATCTCTTGCCAAACAGCTCAAATGGAGAGAAAATGAACTAAACTGAACAGAACGTCCTGATTTCTCCTACTCTCCGAAAATTACCGCCTTGTTCTGCCCACTGTAGTCCTGTCAGGACACACGCATCTTTCCTCCTGACGGAAAAATAGGCTTTTCGTCCAGTCGGAAAAGGGCCGAACACAGCTAAAACGTACACAACGACTCTAATTTGCAGAAATAAGCATCACTACACAAGGCATTTTATATTACAAAAGGTCTGACTGATGAAAATGAGCTGCTGAGCAGCTACAGTCACATTTTATCAGATTTTAAATGTATTTTTATGTATTTTTTTAACGTACCATAAACACTGCCTTTACCCATTCTAATTGGACTAATCACAGATGCCTAATTTCTGGATTCTGAATATATATTCCTAGTGCCTTTATTCTACAGATGGACCGATCAGTGGTTTTGAGGCTAATACAGATCACCGATCGTCTTTCAGTGTGATCACCAATACCGATCGAGGGCGAGGCTGGATGCTGCATTAACCCCTTAACACTCCAAGGCCTATCACACACTAAGGTGTATTACTCAGTAGCTACAGGGACCTCTGTACAAATCACTGGAGCTATTCTCTATTCACTAATCTCTAATCAAATCCCATGCCATGCTGCCTTGCCATCAGTGGCCGAAGTCAGAGAGAGCACAATTGGCCACATATGCTCCCTTGGCTTTCTCTGGAGGCTGGCTTCACATGAGATGGAGGAGATGTGTGTTAAGTCCTTACCCTCTCGGTGTCTGAGGCATTGCCTAGGGGGAGCGGTGAAGGGGTGTGTGGGCAGTACCAACTTTGGGGCAAAATAAGCGAAAGATTTGACAAATAAAAAAAAAAGGGATCTATAAAAGCCACGAGGTCTGTATTGCGCTAACCACCTGGGATACCACGGCGAAGCACTTAACCACACTATAGCACCAACTACCTAGCAACCACAAAACAACTCCATGGCAACCACCTAGAAATCACTTAGCAACTAATTGGCAACACAATAGCAATTATTTAGCAACACTGTAGCAACTACCTGGCAACCAGTAAAAAAAGTAAATGGCAAGTCCCTGGAGAGCATTTATCAACACCATAGAAACCTCCTAGCAACACCATAGCAACTTATCGGCAACACAATAGCAATTACTTAGCAACACTGTAGCAACTACCTGGCAACCAGTAAAAAAGTAAGTGGCAATTCTCTGGAGAGCATTTATCAACACCATAGAAACCTCCTAGCAACACCATAGCAACTAATCAGAAACACAATAGCAATTACTTAGCAACACTGTAGCAACTACCTGGCAACCAGTAAAAAAAGTAAATGGCAAGTCCCTGGAGAGCATTTATCAACACCATAGAAACCTCCTAGCAACACCATAGCAACTAATCTGCAACACAATAGCAATTACTTAGCAACACTGTAGCAACTACCTGGCAACCAGTAAAAAAGTAAGTGGCAAGTCCCTGGAGAGCATTTATCACCATAGAGCACCATAGAAGCCTCCTAGCAACACCATAGCAATGATTTAGCAACACAACAACTTCTTAGCAACACTGTACATAGCAACCACTAAACAACTAAATCAACACCATAGACGGCTCCTAGCAACACCATGGCAACCACTTGTCAACGATATAGTTGTTCTCTTTAGGAAATACAGATACAGTAGATTTTATCATGTAACGAATACTCCATGAACGGGGCGCGAATCCATCACAGGGTAACACACACACACACACACACACACACCCCGATTCATCACACCTAGGGGCAATTTAGTATACCCACTTTTTCCTACAATTTGACACACCACCTGCTGCTGGATCTACGCCCTTCTCCTGCCCGCCGCGGGTCTTCTGCGCAGTACTGTAGACGCTGCAGGTCTGAGTCTGAGTTTGGAGTGACGGTCACACTGCTGTTTTGTGCTCTCTCTCTCTCAGCTGTCTGGGTGTGAGAAGGTAGGGACTGTGGTGTGTCTTTGGCAGTGCCTGTGTGTGTGACGCCACCAGCTCACCTTTTTATACCTGTGTGTGTGCGTGTGCGTGTGTGTGTGTGTTTTGGATCGAGACGCACCTCGTGGCATAACTGGTGTCTGTGCACAAATGGATCGGAACCGCCGTCCAAGCGATCTGGTCAAGCTGCAGGCCTTTAGCCTGTTGCTTATAGGGGTTAGGCCACTTCTTACTGCCTTCTAACATCCAATAGTGTGGCGTTTTGGATCCATTTTCACAGACAAACTCCTGTATATGAATATGTGATGTGTGGGTATACGGTCATGTGCAAAAGTTTGGGCACCCCTGCTGAAATGAGTTAAAGTACGTACAGATCATCGATAGAGACGCACTTCTGCAGGGTCTAATACACGATTACTCCACACTCACCAAGCAGTTTATCAGGAAGACTAATCAGCCAATCATGCAGCAGCAGAGCAAAGCATAAAGCCATGCAGATGTGGGTCAGCAGCTTCAGGTGATGTTTTTGAGCGTGGAATGATTGTTGGTGTCAGAAGTGGAGCCTGATGTGGTCTTCTGCTGTTGTAGTCCAACTAACCTTGAGGTGGACGAGCTACACCAGCAGAAGGCCACATCAGGTCACCCCAGGTCAGAGAACGACCCACCACCCAAATACTATCTGCTCTGTGGTGGCCCTGACCATTGAAGAACGGGGTGGAAGGAGTGCGCCTATATGATGGAAGTGGAGCTGATCTAATTAAAAGTGGTGTAGTGTAGTGTTCCTAATAAAGTGGAATTGTATGTTTGTGTCCTGTCGATGATCTGTAGGCTTATCTTCACATGTCATTATAACAGAGGTGCCCAAACACACCACTGTATGTACTTTTAATCAGACAGCAGTACAGGTTAGTACTGTAGTGAATAGTCTGAGTACCTGCTGTTACCTTTAGTACCTGAAATTAGCTGAATTAGCTGTAGTATTGGTGGTCCTTCCCCTTTAAGCCATCTGTAGCTGCAGAGCTTACTGCATCCCTCTTCCATGCAGGAAATGTCCCTTTAGCTTGTACAGACGACCGCAGCTTGTGCTTGAGCATGGGGTCAGTTGCAGTGAACGGCATGGCCTCCTAAACGAACACTCGGTGCTGTCCAATCATCCACACACTGACTAACTGTCATGCTGTGTGTGTCTCCTGGGTTGACCTCTACCACACTGACCAGAGCCGTGCACATCTCACGCACATGAATCCACGCAGCTACTAAACACACTAACACCTGAAACTCTGTGTTCTTGGATCTTCGTTTGATCTACCTATGCTCCGTCCACAAATGTGTGCCTTCATAGCAACTGTGGTTAGGTTGGACATACTTTACAGAACAACGGGTTCTGTTTCATTCAACTGGGACACTACAGCGACCACCTGTGATCCCATAGCAACCTCCTAGCAACACTATAGCAACCACTTAGCAGCGCCATAGCAACCAACCACCTGGGATACCATGGCGAACTACCTATCAACACGTTAGCAACTACCTAGCAACCACTTAACAGCTCCATAGCAACCACTTCGCAACAATATATCAACCAAATTAAATTAAAACCAAAATTGCAAATACCTAACACTATAGCAACCATCTGAGATGACATGGCAAACCACCTAGCAACCCTATAGCAACTACTTTGCAACCACTGAACAACTCCATGGCAACCACCTAGACACCACTTAGCAACACCATAGCAACTACCTGGGGTGCCATGGTAAACTACCTAGCAACATTATATGAACTATCTAGCAATCACTAAACAACTTCACAGCAACCGCTTAGCAACAATTTAACAACCACATCACATGCCATAGCAACAACATAGCAACCACCTGAGATGACATGGCAAACCACCTAGCAACCCTATAGCAACTACCTTGCAACCACTAAACAACTTCATGGCAACCACCTAGAAATCACATAGCAACACCATAGCAACCACATAGGGTACCATGGCGACCTACCTATGAACTCTATAGTAACTACCTAGCAACCACTACACAGCTCCATATCAACACCATAGTAACCACTTAGCAACCATTTCTGATTATTAACTCCAGCTCTCAGTTTGTGAGACCCCCGAGTCCTAAGGCTTTCCATATGGTTGAATGGGATTTCTCTCAGTGGTCTGTAAAACTTGTCCATCCCCACAACAGTCCTTACAAGAGACAGCATTTGTGGGCGGAGCATTAAATGGTCAGCGGTGAGCCTGTGGAAATGCCCACAGATCCTTTTGGGTTATAAGAGACTTGAGAGCAGAGAGGTCACGGTTGGGCGTGGAAGACGCTGTGGCCGCAGCAGCTGCTGTATGTTTGTGTTTTGGGTCAAACTGTGGCTGAAATTCTTCCTCTGTGTGCACAGATTCAACCGGTGGTGTCACGGAGTAGCTTAGCAACCATCCCTGCTGGAGTGAGCCGAGAGGAGGAGAGTGGACGAGCACACAACACCAAAAAAGGAGCTTTCCACGAGGTCTTCAACCTGCCTGAAACCGAAAGACCTCTGCCAGGTAGGACTGAGTGATTTCATCTTAACATACAGGCACCTTTCCAGCTAGCTAGCATCAGCTATATAGACAAAAGTATTGGGACACCTACAGCAGCTTTTATGCCATCCCATTCTAAACCCATAGGCCTTAATATGAAGTTGGTCCCCCCTTGGTCTGGAGCTCTGCAGTTATTGAGACACCGCTCTGTGACTTTACGTGGTCTGACAGAAACTTGGTGGCTGAGCTGCTCTCTGTGGTTCCTCCTAAACGCTTCCACTGTTCAATAATAACACCACTCACAGCTGATGGAGGAAGATCTAGGAGGGAGGAAATTTCACCAGCTGACTTGTAGTTGTTGCAGCGGTGTCTCCTATTACATACAGAACCATGCTGGAGTTCAGTGAGCTCTTCAGAACCTCCCACTCTTTCACTAATATGTGGAAGAAAGGCAGACTGCAGGGCTAGGGGCTGGATTTTACACCTGTAGCCTGAATGGGACTGAATGAAACGCCTGAGTTCAGTGATTAAAAGGTGTGTCCCAATACTTTTGTCCATCTGCTGTATATTGAGTCAAGCTGCATGCCGTTGGCTCCCAATTTGATGGACATGTACTAATTTGAATGGGCTTGTAAGGCGCTATTCATGCACGTTTATTAGTTACTAGTTAATTTGAATAATTGAACACAACACCTGTATGTACAAGCTTCCACTGTGTTCATGACCTGCTGTCCAACTGAACAAAAGCCATTACATAAAGCAGCATTATGCAAAAATTGGTATTTCCTGCTCCTGGGCTTCCCCTACAGTCAGGAATTGTAATTTGTGCTTTGAGCTACCACTAAAGGACACGCTTTACACATGCATTTCTCAACAAGCTAAGGGATACAGAACCGTCACTGACAGTGGAAGAAGCACGTTGACTGAGGCGGTAGAGTAATACTACAGGATTTTACACAAATATGACTACGAGTCATATTGCCACTCCTGTCCGCTTCACCGGAGTTAAATAGTGCAGTTATGTGTCGAGCAACAGCGCACCCACTGCCACCCTGTCAGCCTGCATTTCTTTATGTCACTTTCCTTTCCTGCTGTAAGTTTTCATATGTCATATTTGTGTGTGCTTTGTGTTCGTGCAGTGTGTGAGAACGGATGGAGATGCTGTTTAATAAATCGGGACCGGAAGATGCCCACCGACTACATCCGCAACGGCGTGCTCTTTGTCACTGAGAAGTAAGAAGCCAGCAGACATCAGGATCTGCAGGATCTCCTTAAAGCCAGTGTTAATTAAAAGACAGTAGTACTGCTATATTACATAATATTACATTTACTGCAGTCATTAGTTATTAACTAAGATAATTCACACTCCTAGAGACACTCACACAGAGTATTTGCTTTTGAGGTGTGTACTTTATTGGACTTTAAGGTGTTTGTGTGTGTGTGTGTGTGTGTGTGTGTGTGTGTGTGTGCGCAACCCTCAGCTACTTGTGTTTCGAAAGCTCCAGTTCCAGATCAGGATCCTCCAAAAAGAATAAAGTCATTAAGCTGGTGGACATCACAGACATCCAGAAGGTATATGTGTGTGTGTGTGTGTGTGTGTGTGTGTGTGTGTGTGTGTGTGTGTGTGTGTAGGTCGTTGTATTCATCCTAAAGAAATTACATCGCTAAGCTGAGCTTGACCGTTTGGTTGGGGGGTTTGTTTTTTCCACAGTACAAAGTTTTATCCGTTTTGCCTGGCTCTGGGATGGGAATCTCCATCGCCACACCCTCAACACAGAAGGTGAGTTATGGTCATTTTTACGTTAAATAAAAAGTTTAGATTTAAAGATTTGAAAGTGATTTTTTTATTTATTTATGAGCTCCTTCAGACCCATCTTATTTAGGGCCTGAATCTCTAAACGTCTAGCAATAGTAGTAGTATATATTTAATTCATATACAAAAATATGGGAGAGCAGGTAAAAAGGCAAGTCCTACAATCATTAGCCAGAGGAACCTCGTTCCTGGAATCACCTAAAAGATAGGAGAGAGTCCATACCTCGAATGGCCAGATCTGTTTTGGCAGCACAAGGGGAATTTAAAACATTTAAGTACATTTAAATGCTGTGAACTAGACAACAAAGGGTACTTTTAGGTGTAGTTAAATAATGTAATATTTATAAAAATTTAATATTTATATCCAATGAAAAAAAGGAGAAGGAAATGCTGTTCCGAACTCTGAAAGGAAGTCCAGCATTTCTATTGGTCCATTTATCCAGAAGTAGTTACACAGTGTACAGAAGCAGCTACAGGGTTCAAAACTATAATATATATATATAAACTATATATATATATATATATATATATATATATATATATATATATATATATATATATATATATATGTTACCAGATGTTGCTAATAACCCACCCAATCCACACATACAAAAAAACAAAACATAGATGTCTATAAAGTGAATGAAGTTATATGTAATAATTAGAAATAACACAGGGCAAAAGTATTGAACACATGAAGAAGACATGAAGACTGTCTGTCAATACTTGCCACTTAGTACACATTAACATCAGCTGTGTCAACTGATGGCCTATAAAAAGGTGTCTCATTACCAAGGTGCCACGAAAGAAACATCTCATGATGGGTAAAAGCAGTGAGCTCTCTCAAGACCTTCGCAACCTTATTGCTGCAGAACATGCTGATGCACTGGTTACTGGAGACTTTCTAAACTACTGAAGGCTCCAGTGAGCACCTGTTGGGGCCATAATCCAGAAGTGGAAAGAACATCATTTCACCATAAACCAGCCACGACCAGGTGCTCCCGCAGGATTTCAGACAGAGGAGTGAAACGAATTATCAGAAGAGTTGTCCAAGAGCCAAGGCCCACCTGTGGAGACCTAGAAAGACCTGGGATCAGCAGATACGTTTGTTTCAAGGAAAAGAATGAGTAAGGCACTCAACCACCATGGTCTGAATGCACGCTCACCACGCATGACTCCATCAGATGAGACCAAAATTTAACCCTTTGGATGTCATAATACAAACTATGTTTGGAGGTCAAATGCACTGCCTATCAGCCCAAAGGCACCATACCAACAGTGAAGTCTGGAGGTGGAACATCATGGTGCGGGCCTGTTTTTCAGCACTAGCGCTTTTCATATAATTGAAGGAAGGATGAATGGACAAATGTATCGAGACATTCTGGATACAAATCTGCTGCCTACCAGGATGATGCAGATGAAACAATGGTAGACATTTCAGCAGGACAATGATCCCAAACACAGCCAAGGAAACTCTCCGAACAGCCCAGCCAGTCACCTGCCCTGAATCCAGCTGAAAATCTATGGACGGAACCAAAGCTCAGAGTTCATAGAAGAATCCCACAGAAACTTCAGGATTTGAAGAGAATTTGTGAGGAAGAATGGGCCAAAATCACACCTGAGCAAGGCCTGCGATTAGTTTCTCCATACTGGAGGCGTCTTGTAGCTGTCATCACCAACAAAGGCTTTGGTGTGAAGTATTAAATACACTTCAGTAAGCGTGTTAAATTCCCTGGACAGTAGAGAAAGTTACTCCAACAAAAGCAGGATACCCTCTTTTCTTCAAAAGAAACACTAAAAGAATAATTGAGCAGGCGTCCCAATACTTTTGTCCACATAGTGTAGGTGTTGGAGCAGAGAAAGCCATGATCTGTGCTGTGCTGTGGAGCTACTGGAGGATACCTGAGTATCCCTGTTGTCACAGAATTGCTCTACTGATTCATACGTTTCATTCTCACCCTCTTTTTCTTCTCCTCTTCCTCCAGCCCTTGGTGTTCGGTGCCATGATCCACAGAGACGAGGCCTTCGAAGCGATCTTCACGCAGTACATGAAGATCGTGACCACAGGCTGCCCCGAGACCTAGCCCACCGCTGACCCATCCGCGAGAGGCCGTCGCGTCTCCTCTTTTCTCTTCTCTTTCTCTCCTGGCTCATCCGGAGCAGGCTGAAATCAGCGGGGGGGGCGTGGCCTAATGCACTCTCCCTCTCTCATTCACTTTAACTGCGGCTAGGTCATCT
This sequence comes from Salminus brasiliensis, assembly GCF_030463535.1. NCBI lineage: Eukaryota > Metazoa > Chordata > Actinopteri > Characiformes > Bryconidae > Salminus > Salminus brasiliensis. The sequence goes on from NC_132879.1 coordinate 6,334,068, forward strand.
AATTCGAAGGACAGGAGCCTTGCGCCGGTGGGTGAAAAAAAAAAAAAAAAAAAAAAAAGAGGTGTGCACATTCCTGTGGGCCAGGCCGCCATTCATTTTGAACAGTGATGGCTCATCTTGACAAAAAAAAAGAGCTTGGGGGCTGGATCTCCTCGCTCGCCTGGCGACTGAAGAGTAGTGTATAGAGCTGCATATAGACTAAGTGGTCTTTTGCTACAGATCTTTTCGGGTGGAGGGTTTCTGATTCCGTCTGTCCGTCAAGGCTGGGCTTGCACTGGGTGATCAGGGGCGCATCCTGTTGGGGGTGGTGGGATGTCAAAGCTGCAAATGCGTATAAACTGATGAAGTGAAGCCTTTTTATGTTAGTTTACATTGTGGCTGTGCGGACGTGCACATGCACACTCAACATGCACATATACACGTATGCACACATGCACAAACACACTCACACACACCTCTAATCCCACGTTTGACCAACAGTGTGCTTCACTTGTCTTTTTTGGGTTTTCTTGCATCAGAATTTGCTGCCTCCAGCTACGTCAGCTGTGTGTAGTTGGGGGAACTCTGTAGTTTCTAATGTGAAATGTTGCCTTTCTTTTAAATCGTCTATATTTTTATAACAGCCAATAGAATGACTGACTTACTGACTGACTGACTGACTAACTGATCGACCGACCGATCGCTCGATTGAATGTTGGGGATTTTTGCACCAGTTGATTCTGATCTCAAGACTAAAGCACAGTTTAGAGGATTGCCACACAGCTTCTCCAACAAGCTGTTCAAACTAACACCACACACCGTTTTAATGCAGGTCCCATTAGCTAGCTAGGGCTAATTAGACATAAGTTATATGAGGTTGCACCTTATATGAGGCGGCTTTGTTCCCCTATATACGTCTTGACCTTTTTGCCTGCAATATAATGTCGACAAATCCAAGAAATATGATGCACTAAGTACAAAAAAGTATTATATACAAAGTTGAAAATAGACCTAAGATTGAATTGCTTTCCAAAGTTAGATGTAATATGAAATGTCAGGTAATTCTCCAGTTCTCCTGCCAAAAGTGAGATCATCTTAAATCTAGTTAGTACATCTAATATTTCTCATTTTGAGATCCACCCGTCCATCATCTTATCCATTTCTGCCTACTCAGGGTCGCAGTGGGTCCAGAACCTACCAGGAATACCCCCTGGACAAGGCGCCAGTCCATTACTGGGTACCACACATACCTGTAGGGACAACTTAGCATGGCCTATCCATTTACATGTGCATTTTAGAGAGGCGTGAGGAAACGTGACATGGGCAAACCCGCAAAACACACCGAACTCCTCACATACGGTGACTGGAGCAGGGATCGAACCCACAACCCGAGGCCCCTGGAGCTGGGCGACACATGCACTCAGGGGCCCTGCCAGGGATTTTAGGCCCCATGGAAAGATATTACTCTGAGCTCCAGACCTGCCAAAATACTTAATGCATGTTAGGGACCCTAGAATTGACCTACCCCCTCCCATACGGTGCCCCTGTAAGCAGTACCTGCTGCACAGCTATGCCACCTCTAATTTTAAGACAGTTACGATTGTTAGTAATCTAAATCTTAAAATTAAATGTGCTGGAAAGAAGCTCATTTGTCTGCTAATATCACGAGGATACCACTTAAATGTGCCATAAAATGCAGTTATTAAGTATCTTTTGTTATTTGATAAATAAATAGTAATTGTATGACTTGGTTTGGGATGAAAATACTCTAATTTTAATTTTAAGGCCGTTGGGATTATTATTGACTCATTCTAGACATTCTGCTTGTTTTAAGCCATTTAGTCTCATTCCAAAATGAAATATGCTGGACAGAAAGCTCATTTATCTGCTTATATAATCACAATTTTAAATATATATATATGCTTTGCTTTTATTGGCCGGTTTATGTCACAAGGACTGCCCACACCTGCATAGTCAAGCCTAGCAAAGCTTTTTTCACTGTTTTTGACTCGTACCGAATAGTGTTTGTGTCGTCTCTGGTTCCTCCCAGTGTCCAGTCAACATGGTATGCAGTTAGCTAACTAAAGTGAAGTTGTAGTAGGTTCTAGCAGGGTTAGCTTTTAGCCTAGCATCTGGCTTGCATCCACTCTCGTCCCTGCTCTCCCCCATCGTTGTGGTGATACCAGCAGTGATGCTTCCTCTGGTCGGCCCTTCTCAGTTACACTTTTAGCCTCATTTCCATACTGGCACCAGCATTGAGCTGTGGAGCAGTGGAAGAACTGTGTTCTGTGGAATGATCTTGGTGCTCCATCCAATACTTTTGGGATGCGTTGGGGATTAGTTGGGGATGATGAGGTGGGGTGGTGATCATCATCCAACACCCTGACCTCACTAACACTCTTGTCCCTGAATGCAATCAAATCATCACAGCAGTGCTCCTTCAAAATCTGATAGAAAACCATCTTCCCTCGACAGTAGAGACGGTTACTCCAACAAAAGCAGGAGAAACTCTCTTTAATATCCTTGATTTTAAAAGAAATAATGAAAGAGCGGGTGTCCCAATACTTTTGTCCTAAAATGACCAATTCCCAATACTCAACTACTTGAGAAATATTGGATACGTATTGACTAGAATTCAGATGAACTCACTCACCAAGATACCATGCTGACAGTGCACAGATCTGAACATCTGACCGTCTGGGTATTTGATGCGCGCGCACACACACACACACACACACACACACACACGCTGTTCGCAGAAACTTCGCCCATGTAAGCTGAATACTGCTTGACCTGCTTTACAAACTGGCACTAACTGAGATGCTACAAACTGTCAGAGCTGTTGGTACTTTGTGGCTCTACCTGGCTTTACTTTGACAGGGTGGAAATCCGCTCATGACAGAGTGACTCTTTCTGCATAAGCAGTTAATGTGTCCATGTTTGGCTTTTCTTTCAGACGGGCTTGTTCTCGTCAGTACTGGGCTGTCGGTGACTCAAAGCTGGTCTTTTAGTCTCAAATCGTTCCAAAATGATGTGTCTAGTAAATCTGTCTGGTCTTAAACTGTCGTTTATTTTACTACTGAAGAGTAAGTCATTCACTGCTAACAGCTGGACAGCTGTTTTGGGGGACATGTCTAGAGCCTTTTCTATCTTTCTTTGTGGAGTTGTCATTGTACACCCACACAATAGTGAGTACTCCCTTTCTGAGACATTTAGCAGGGGTGTGAATTCTCATAAAAAACGTCTTTTATTTAAAAATGTCTTTTTATTGTTTTGTTTTTTTCAAAATACGGTGAATTTACTAAAGTGACCTAAGAAATGATTTACATATGAGTGGAATTTAGACAGTAACCTCTATAAAAGCAATACACAGAGCTTTTGGGGGGAATTTTCAAAAATATTTAAAAATATTATTTTAGGGAAAAAAATTAATGTAAGCCTAGCTTAAAAAACTATTATTATTAATTATTTTTACATATTTTTTGTGCGAGTTCGAATCCCAAGCCATGCTGCTTCGCCATCAGCAGCCGAAGCCTGAGAGAGCACAATTGGCTTTGCTCTCTCTGGGTGGGTAGAAACCGCTCTCTCCCCTTATCTGCACCAGCATCTGTTAGCTGATTACCCTCCTAGCATTGCTAGCAAGTGAAAGAGTGAGTCCTAGTGAGTGGGTGGGTTAATTGGCTCAGCTACATTGGACAGAAAAATGGGTACATATAAAAAAATTTTTAAAAAATAAATAAATATATATATATATATATATTATATTATATTAGAAAATTGGTACTACAACAAAGGGTTCTTTGGGCGATTCCATATTAGAACCACTTTTAGTTCTATAAAGAACCCTGTCTGTCCAGAAATGTAAGTCTGAAGAACCTTTAAATTGGTGAAGAACCTTCACACTTTACACATGTGTATTGCATACTTACTGTAGCTCTTTATGGAACCACAAGTGGTTCTTCTATGGGATTGTTAAAAGAACCTCTTCGTAGCACCTTTTTTAAGAGTGTTTTTTTTTTTTTCTGTAGAGACCAAGACCTTGTTTACACCTGTCCACTAGGCCGCTGACTAGTATAATGGCAAAATATTAGCCCCATGCGTCAATAATATGTACTCAAATGTGTCTCCGGTGAGTCAGGCTGAAATCTGATCGCTGTGTGAGATGGAATATGCAAATCATGCTCATTATGCAGCAAGCATTACTGGTGTGGGTTGTAGTGGGAGAGGTTTTGGTTGGGGAATGCATCTTGGAGAGGCGCGGCTCAATTAACGTGGCTCAGATGAGTCTCAGTCCACCTGCTGAAGAGGTTTGAGTTTTAAATGTGAGCATAAGGCTTGGCCTTATCCAGATATAACCCTAATACTCAAGACACACAAAGTGACCAGGTGTAAACAGGGTCAAAAATTGCCAGTGCTAATTCACATAATGCACTCGAACTGAATGGGGGCTCAACACACCATTCAGACACATTGTTACCCAGTGGCGACTGGCATGTCCCATTTTACTAAACTGTTTAAAACTAAAACCAGTGCCAGACTGCAAAGTAATGACTCTCAGTAATGAGGCTGATTGTACGAGTGATCAGTCCATGCAAATGCAAATGGCCCAGCTTGTCAGACCTAACGGTGTCCCTGACTAGAACCCTTGTGTTTTGCAGTCCGGTACGGTTAACCTGGCTGTGCTGGGACAGTTTGTATTGTTGTCCAAAGACTTTATTGTTTCTTTGGAGGGTGTTAAAATTTTATGATTTAGATTCAATGAGGTTCATTCAAATTTAAATAATATCAATAAAAAATGTATGGACACCCTACACCCTTAAAAATCAAGGCTCTGAAGGGTTCTTGTTTGATTTATGTAGAATTTGACTTCTGAGTGGCACCGTCATCTAAGCGTTGGCTGTGTCATTGGGAGGTCGCTGGTTCGATCCCTGGTGATGCCATAGTCATCCTTGGCTGGGAGTCCCAGAGAGCACAATTGGCCTCACTCTCTCTGGATGGGTAGGATGGCCCTCCTTCTCCCCCTCCCCCCAACACTCAGTGTGAAGCTAGCCAGAAGAACCAGAAGTTATTGTTCTCCAAATGTTCTCCTCCAAGCGTGTTGAGCTGTCCAGTGATCTTGCATTAGTGGCAAATTGTAAAAGTATGGTGGAGCTTCGTGTTTCTTGGAGGAAGCACCTGCCAGCCTTTACCCTTCCAGTGCTGGTAGCATTGTGCGATAGGTGGACGTAGTGGTTGAAAATTGGTAGAATTCTAGCTAAAACCATGGGAGCTAGAGTCCACCACAGTTTGCTGACTTCCCTGCTCTATCAGACCTACTGAACCTGGCAATTAACAGGTGTGACAGGTGTGAGTATTCAGGTGTGCTTCAGCAGGAAAAGCACAAACCTGTGCAGGTATCTGGGATTAACCACCCCTAACCTAGAAGACCCATCTACAGAGAAGTTCTGCTATGGTATCACTCCAAAGAACCTCTTTTGGAGCCTTTATTTTAAACATTAATGTACGAAATACGTTGAGGACCCTACCGTAAATGTATTCCAAAGATCTTGAAGATCCATGTGTTGTTCATTGCTAGAGTCCTTCTGCAGAGAATACTCCAGTGAGACTTGTTCTAAGCCAAGGGTGGGCAACGAGGGCCGGAGCCAGCACAGTTCACCCATTTCCCTGCTCTAACAGACCTACCAAACCTGGCAGCTAACAGGTGAGCTGAATCAGGTGAGCTTGAGCAGGAAAATCACAAACCTGTGCAGGAATCCGGACCTCCAGGACCTGCATTGCCCAACTCTGATCCAAGCTGATCCAACTCTTGAGGCGACTCCCCGTAGTCACTATTCGGCTAATTACTGACCGGACATGTCCCGAGAGTGTCCTGCAGCTGCACTAAAGAAGCACAGAATGTATGGTGTGACCACTAGATTTGCCAAATGTTTTTACTTCCTTTCTTCCTTTCCTTCGTCCATCCGTCCGTCCTTTTCCGTAGGCCTAGTCTGTCTAAAACTGCGGCTCAGTTTCAATCCACATATTGTGCTCCGGTCTGAACCCACGGGGTCCTCCCAAGGTTATGAAAACTGGGGCCATATCTTTCAGTGTGACCTAACTGTCAGTTTCCAAAGGCAACTTGGAGAGATCACGTGACGGCGTATGCTCACATCCACCTTCCAGTGTCCGAGACGAAGCTCTGTAACGCTCTGCGTCAGTACTGAATAACAGACAGTGTAGTTTTACAGTCTGTAACTGTATCTCGTATTTTTTTTAAAGCAATACGGTTACGTTGCGCTAGCTGTTTGCGCCAAGATCCTGATTATGGGCGGGCATCGATTGTCGGCGTCGATTGTTAACGTGTCTCTTCATGTGTCCGCTGAACTCTGGTGTTTAATATGCGTGTGGCTCTAGGTGTTCGCTGTTCTAACTGTGTGTAAATGTTCACTATTCTATTTTTCATGATATTCTCACACAGTGTACTGAGGCAAAAGGTGACATTTACATTTGACAGACGTGTGAATTTGTATTATTATTATTGTTCTTATGATGATTGTTATTAAGACTATTATTATGATTATTGTCATCTATGTCACCTGTGTACGAACAGGAGGAAAAAAGGAGTTTATATTCAGTCCGATACGGTAATATTAGAATCACAGTTCGGTTCTGAGATAGAACCGGCTCTGTTGTAAAATCATGTGATGTAAATTTTTTTAATTGGAGTAAAATTAGATTTAAAGTATTCTGGTCTCTTTGATGTCTGTGAAAAAATGCTGTTTGATCTTTTGTCGTCACTGAGAAGACAAGACAACCATGTTCACCATTAGGGTTGGACTAGATGGAATTTGGCCTCCACCTTTAACCCATTCGTGCAGTGAACACACACACACACACACACACACACATTTACATTTACGGCATTTAGCAGACGCTCTTATCCAGAGCGACTTACAAAGTGCTTTGCTATTTACCCAAGAAAACCTTTAGCTAGTTTAAATAGACCAATAATTCAAAGATACCTCTAAGCTTTAGACATTACTAAACACAAGTCAGTAAGGTGACCATAGTACTCTAATCGTCCAAGTATTCTCGGAAGAGGAGGGTCTTCAGTCTGGGTTTGAAGACAGCGAGCGTTGGACTCGGCCGTTCGGACACCCAGGAGAAGCTCGTTCCACCACTTCGGTGCAGGACAGAAAAAAGCCTGGACGCTTGTCTTCCGTGGATTTTGAGGGATGGCGGGTCGAGCCGAGCCGTACTTGAAGCTGGAAGGGCTCTTGGTGCAGATCGGCTTTTGACCATTGCCATCAAGTATGGAGGGGCTGGTCCGTTCTTGGCTTTGTAGACCAGCGTCAGGGTTCTGAATCTGATGCGGGAAGCAGCTACAGCAGCTACAAGCCAGTGAAGAGAGAACGCAGCAGTGGAGAGACATGGCTGAATTTAGGGACATTGAAGACGAACACACACACTAACCCTAAAAGTTAAGTTGAATCAGGTGAGCTTCAGCAGGAAAAGCACAACATTTTTAATTGAACTAGAAGAATGGCTTAAGCCCCTCAACAGCCTACTAGTAGTAGTAGTAGTAGTAGTAATAGTAGCAGTAGCAGTAGTAATAACATGAGTAATAGTAGTAGTAGCAATAGCAGCAGTAATAGTAGTAGCAGTAATAATAATAGTAGTAGTAGTAAAAGCCGTAGTAGTAGTAGCAGTAGTAGTAGCAGTGAACACACACACACACACACACACTAATCCTAAAAGTTAACAGGTAAGTTGAATCAGGTGAGCTTCAGCAGGAAAAGCACAACATTTTAAATTGTACACCCCTGAACTAGAAGAATGGCTTAAGCCCCTCAACAGCCTATGACCCACCGGTGGGCCGAAAGTGGTCTTACAAACTTCTTGACCGCCTTCAACCCATCCATGCAGTGTGTATACACACACACATACACACTAGTGATCAAACACACACTGACAGTGAGCACACATGCCCGGTGCAGTGGGCAGTCATCGCTGTGGTGCCCTTCGCTCAAAGACCCAACAGCGGCAGCTTGCCAAGCCCTGGTATCAAACCCACAACCCGGTCATCACTAGGCCGGTGCTGTAATCGCTGAGCCCCATTAAAGTAGAACACAAGAGCAAATGTGTTATCGCGAAATAACTGTGAAGCGCACACACAGTGGACAGTGAGCACACAGGCCCAGAGTGGTGGGCAGCTGGGGAGCAGAGAGGGTGAAGGGCCTTGCTCAAGGGCCTAACAGTGGCAGCTTGCTGAGCCCAGGTATCGAACCCACAACCTGGTCTGAGCCGCCACTGCCCTATTGATGACATCATTCGTGTTAGGAGGGCTTAACCCTGCCCTAAACAGCCTATAGATCAGTGCCCAAATAGAATAGCCCCACTGGTTTGTACTGAAGTCCCTGTAGATACTGAG